>NW_027185381.1:9159223-9324223 GCF_022577435.1 Embiotoca jacksoni | reverse complement strand
TTAGTATTGGCAATTTTTATCAGTCTCTATAGAGACTCATTATATTGTGAAAAATAATAACAATTATTTAAACTTGAATTGAATTAAGTTGATATGTATACATTGTCATGATTGCAATAAACAATATATAAATAGTCATGTTTGCAGTAAGCACTAGTGATGGTGAGATGAAGCCTCATGAGGCATCGAACCACTTCAGCCAATTGGTTCGAGAAAGGGTTCATTTCTCTAAGCTTCATGTGCACACGAAACCACCTACTGGCCAAGTGTATAATCACAGGCAGCTGTATCTGAACCACATGTGATGCATTGAATTTTTGTGTCTGTTATGGCTGTTGGGAATGACTATGAATTACAAAAATGTATGACCAAATAATTTCTGTACATAAATTATCACATATGTGCATAATAAAATATTTTTTTAATGTATTCTGTGTGTGTAAATTTTCCCAAAATGGTAGTATCATATGATATGGCAGGTTGTGTAATAATGTTTTTCTGTCACTTTAGGAAAATGGCATGGGCTTAAGCAGGCAGAGGACAGTGAAAGTGCTTGTGGAACTAGCAAGAGGGGACTGAATATGCTTGTGTAACTTGGACAATGATGTACAGGACAGGGGACATTTTATTCATTTTTATTCAGAAATAACAGTTTCTCAACAGTTTTTGGTTTTGTGGATGTCCACATGTCAGAAGTAAGGCTAACAGCAGCCACCTTTTCCACTTTAGCCTTAGCCTTCTCCTTAGCTGACTCATACTTGGCCTCCACCATGGCCTTCAGAGCCTAAAGGAAAAAATATATAGTGCTGAACTGTGAGACACAATAAAGTACTCATTTGTTTCATGCATGCACCCATACATACCTGCCTTGTAGGGAGAACATAATTAGGATCCCGTTTGGACACAAATGCCCTGAATCCAACATCATCCACAATACTGAAGGGCTGTGTGTCCTTCACTATCATGGAGACGAGGGCTTCATGCAGCTCTTGTTTTCTGGTGGCTGGTTAAAAGAGAATAAATACAGTGTCTGTTACCTGTCTTTATTTGCACAATAAACAAAAGTGAACAGGGAAAAATTGTGATGGTGCATTTGTAATATTGTAATGACTTACCTTGGCTGGGTGAAGCTCCAGTTTCCTCCTTATTCTCATGCAAGGCACGGTAACGCTTCAGCATGGATGAGGTGTTGTTATTGTACCCCAACTCCTTGGAGCACAATAAACACCTCACCTTTGAATAAAATAAGAAACTGTGAAAAATACAGTTCTTGATAAGCAAACCTAATGTGTCTGAAATAGAGTTAGATTTAGCTTACCTTATTAGGAGTTATCAAATCAAAGTGTTCCCACACAGGGGAAATCCTCCTCTTCCTATCTGGCTCCATCTTATCACCTATCCTTCTCTCCTCACTCTCCTAAATCTCCAAACTATATCTCTCTCTCTCTCTCTCTAACTTCTCGAAACTATCCAAACTCTCAACTGACCGCAACTCTCCACCAACAACCCACATTTTGAACGGAGCCTGAGGGGTCTATATTGCTGTCAAACCTCCCGGCAAAATCTGAACCACTTCCCGAAGCAGTCACGTGGTACAGCCGGGCAGCGAGGCTTCGGATGTCATCATTTTTTGGCTCCTCCCTTAAATGAAGCAAGCCTCGACACACGCTTCGAGGAAACGCCCCCTCCATTACTCGACACACGCTTCGAAGCGTCGGCACATCTCGTAACATCACTAGTAAGCACTATATATTGTTATGATTGAAGTAAACACTATATATTGTTATGATTTCAGATAACTCATATATATATATATATATATATATACATATAGAGAGAGAGGGTAGAGAGAGAGAGTCTTGTTTACACCACCACTAGATGGTGTTAGCCTGCTGTATTATTTTAAAGTCTGCTGTGGTGTACTTCATAGGCTTTAGAGAAAGACAAAGTTTGGCCCATAAATGTTGTCAGGAGCTTAACAATAAAAGATGCTTTCATATTTCAGCACAATTCTACTTTCAAATGCAGTCAGATCATTTCCTGATCATCACAACCAAGGTAATTAATTCATCCGTTTTTTTTCTTTCAAATATTTGTCTCCTTACTGTTAATGTTGGACAGCCACTTGGAGTTTAAGTTTTGGACTCTTTATTTCGCAGCTAAAACAACTGCCAGCCTTTTCGTCCTGACTCTTACATCTTACCATACTTTTGAGATATACATACTCTGAGAACTTGAGTTTCATCTCGAGTTTGAGATTGGATTCATGGACATTTTTGTAATCAAGATGTCAAGATGTAGTTTTCCTGCTTCAACAGCAGGGGGCAGTACTTATCTCATGGCAATGTTGAAACCACACCCACAATGAAAACCCTAAGTGAGAGCTGTAGGGACCAGAGACACTTCCCTGTCGTTTCCACTGTTGATTTATCTTTGCACATTGGCAATATCATAGCTGATGAAGTTATTCCGATGCTTGATTAATGCTAGTCCAAACCTTCAAACTAATTTGTTAGTATTGGCAAATTTTATCAGTCTGTAAGTAGACTCATTATATTGTTAAAAAATAATAAACATTTAAACTTGAATTGAATTAAGTTGATATGTATACATTGTCATGATTGCAATAAACAATATATAAATAGTCATGTTTGCAGTAAGCACTATATATTGTTATGATTGCAGTAAACACTTTATATTGTTATGATTTCAGGAAACTCTTCTGCTTCAACAGCAGGGGGCAGTACCTATCGCGTATACCTATTTATGGCAATGTTTAAACCACACCCACAATTAAAACCCTAAGTGAGAGCTGTAGGGACCAGAGACACTTCCCTGTCGTTTCCAACATTGAGTTGTCTTTGCACATTGGCAATATTTTAGCCTATGAAGTTTAAATTTGCTTTAATTAATTCTAGTCCAAACCTTCAATTCAATTTCCTGTCTTGACAACTTTAAATATAGTCAGAAAAGGCAATTTTTGGTGGTCACCAAGGAGACTGATTCATGTTTAACTAGTACTTTATTGAGATGTTAGACTTTGACTTGGAAGTATCAGCAAAAACTTTATATATTGTCATGTTTGCAGTTAAACATTATATATTTTGATATAAGTGAAACAAAACAAGAGGACTGGCAAAGATGGGAGTTGGGGACTGGGCTACATTGAAGAAAACATAATAGTGGTCAGATGTGAGGTTTAGGTGGGTTTTCTCCAGTTCTTTTGAAGAGTCAAAATATTTTTTTATTCATCCCACATTCTTTTTTTGGGGCTATATTTCTTCTTCCTGCACCTGCTCCTTTAATTTCTTGAGGCTGTCGATCATCTCATCAGTAGAAATCTATTTCTTCTTCTCTTCCTCCTGTTGGGCCTCCTTCATGTTGCTTATATTTTGAAGGATGTTTGACTCCTCCTGGTTACACTGGGCTGTTTCTTCTGTTTCTTTTTCCAGGTCCTCCTGTGCTTTGATTCCTGCCACTTTCAGAATGGCTGCTCAGGCAGGAGATAGGATGTGTCCTCCACCCACTGATGTCTTTGGTCCTCTAGCATACTTTGATCTTTGGCCAGAGCAGCATTAACTTTGGAGGTTTTCTCCACCTGCTGTGAAAGGTAAGTTTCGGCCTCATTTTCCTCTTCTGCTCTGAGAGCTTCTTGCAGTTGTTGAATTTTTTGTCATCTTTTGCATCCTCCCCTTTTTGAAGAGCTCCACACACAGGCCAGTTATCTCTTGCTTTGCCTCCTCTTTTTGAATTTTGAGCTTTTCTTTTAAGTGCTTAACCTCATTTAGTAAGGCAGCATTTTCTCACTCCAGCCCAGAGATCTTTTTGTCTTTAACTCCCAAGTTCTGTGATGAAACTCTACTTGGACATCTGAAGTAAACCCTTTTGGCTCTTATTAAACCCAGCAGTGGTTATCTTTCTTGTGTTGGTACACAGCAGTTTGAGAATTGGATGTTCTTTAGCCGGTGCAAACTGCAGTTTGGGCACTGTGACGGGTAACACTGTGCGGGGTTTGTTGTTGGTTGCAGTTTGGGTGCTGCTGCAGGCTGGAGTTTGACATCCGTTTCAGTATGAGCAGGTTTAACTGCAGGCCGTCATTTGGTCTTCACGTCAGGCTGCTCTGTGTTTGGCAAAATTAAACCAAAGTTGACTCAAAGAGATGTCATTTTGTCAGTCTTTTGAGTTTTGACTCCCTTGAAAGTCTTTCTCATCAAGTGTCGTTCTGGAATTAAGATCACCCGCCTCCTGGAGGTTTGATGTAGTTTTCCAGGAGTTGACTGGTGGAGGCAACTCCTTTTGGTCTGCTTGGCAGGTTGCTTTCTTGACATCCATCTTTTGTTCGAGGCAGGCTGCCTTCACAGACAGTTATTGTCACTCCTTCACAGCTGCTGTGCTGAGTTTGGTTAGTACCTGCGAGGAGAGACAAAATCAGAGTGTAGATGTCAAAACATCAACAGTGTAACAGCCTTGAACAGAGAATAAAGAGGTTTAGTTTTGCCTTCGAGAAAGAGGTTGAAACAGTAAACTTGTTCACCTACTCACTAGGGTCCTTTATTGAAGATAACATGGAACAGGGGGACAACTGTTTGATCAATGAAACAGTCCAACTGGTTGACAAGAACTTCTTTGACCATCCTATGTACTGAAATAAACACCATCCTCTATCTGCCCCTCTTCAAGCTGAACACAGGGCCGTACTCCTGAGCCAGCTGCATTCATAAGTGACTTATCATCATTTAAAAGGCTTTGGTATTCTTGCAGAACTGAATACAGTTTTTGTCTGAAGAGTTGTACAATGACTTAAACACCTCATTAACAAGGGCAAAGTTTGGAGTAGCCAAATCCTCATTGAAACCACTGCTACAAATGGTCGAGCTTAGTTGTCCTTATAATACTGACGGTTTCACCTTGTGAATTCTGTTCTCTGGTGCTGATTTTTCTTTTCCTGTCGATGTTGGTTTGTAAACAATTTTAGAAAACGAGTTGCTAAAGTTATTATTTGTAGTGCTTGATGACAGTAGGGCAATGTTCTTTTTTGTCTGTGAGGTAAATTGCCCTGTGGATATGAAAGATCTGCTCTAAGCTTCCTCTCTCTGTTCTTGGGAAACAGTGTGAATTAATAATAGAAAGTATCCACATTGTGATGCAGTGTACGTGCCAGAACAGCAGGGGGCAGTATATAGTCATGGTGAATGGGAGGAGAAACTGGACTGTGAAGTACAAGAACCTACAATTGTTTCTGTTTTAGGTATTTAAACAAAAGGACATTTATTTTGTTCGTTTGTTGTGCCGTGTCACGACAGAGCACTTGATTGAATTCAATTAAATTCAAATAGCACCAGATCACAACACAAATCAGGAGACTGTTACTTGTGATTTGAGATTGTCTTTCTAAAGTGAAATGAAATGTTGTGTATTCATGTTTTTGCACCCTGTAGAGAGTCGTGATTGTAGTGATCTCTGATTAGAAGAAGGGTTTTAAGCAGTCACAGGGGTGGAGGTTGTAATCAGGGCGTTGTCTCATTTGGCAGACGAGCTCAAGGCCACTCGTCACCCTGTAAACACTTCTGTCATGTGAATGCAAATAATTCTCTTGCATTCTCACGCTGTCCATACTGTGATGGAGTTTACTTCTTTTTTTTTTTTTTCAACCTACCTTCTAAATTGTAGCTCCCATTCACAAAATAGTAGATTTAGCTTTAGCAAAAATAGAGTGCTTACCAATCAGATCAGACCATTTAAACATGTTTTATTATTCAGACATGTTTTTGAGCCATCACTCATTAGTCTGGGTTTTATTTCTGCACTATAATTAATCCAGGGTTCATATATTTTGTAATGTGATTATTATAATCCCGCTGCTTGTAATGTATCCCTCCCCAAGTCTGGTAATCAGATTGTGGAAAAAAAAATTATAATGCTTTTAGACAAATGGAGCATTTGGTTGTCTTCATCAAAGGTGAAGCTAAGGCTTTGAAGACTGATTCATATTTACATATATTACTCAAGACGGCTTTTGCATTTAATCTTCACTCAGTCTGACCCATGAAGCACTTGCTTTTACCGTCTATTATGCACATCCACTGAGCATTGATCAGGCCGCACTAAATGGAGCGTCGTGGCTGATGTTGCCTGTGTGTGGTCCTCTTGACCTGCATATGACCGAATCTTTGTTTCATGTAATTTTGGTCTCAGACAAATGATGCGAGATAAGCTGCGGACGTTCATTGCGCACTTGAAATCTCTCAAACTCTGATCTTTTAGATTTCTCTGACACTCATCTGTCGGAAATGAAATGAAAGATATGGCTTTGTTCTATGTAAGCATCCGCTGGAGACATGCCAAACATAAACAAATAAATTGCTCAACACCACTAGGACTAGTTCCTAGGTTACCATGTGACAGCACTGACAATTGCTATGGAAACCAGTGTATCCCCCCACCTCCCTCTCTCTCTCTCTCGCTCACTCTCTCTCTCTCTCTTACTGTCTCTGTCGCTCTCAGGTCTTTTATGAAATGTGAGAATATTCCCTTTCTTGTAAAGTGGTTCCACCTTCCACCTGGACGGTTGTGGAGGAAAACACCGTCCCGTCACAGAAAGTAATTCCCCTTCACACTCTGTACAAGATGTAGAATAAATTCAGACAGAAAAATGCTGGACATTAGGGGGGGAAAAAAATTGTTAATAAAAACATGTCAAAGGTAGAGTTTGCAAAGCTTTCTGAAATATTAACCCTCCTGTATTACCATGCTATTAAATGCCCTGCTTTCATGCTTTTCTTCCAACTAGCATAATATGAAAGCTGTAATTAGCATGAACTCCCTTACAAATTAAGACATTTTTCAAGATCACAGCAAACAAAAACTAGCTTGAATCATTTTCCTCAGATCTTTTGTGCAGCCAGCTAATTTGCAACCTGCTTTGCAGCAGGTCTTTTGTTTTGATCCCATTTGTCACAAATCCAGTTACAACTCCATGCTCCAAATGGAAAACCCAAGCTTCCCTTCAAAGAGTGAGACATCACAGCGTATTCTATTTAAAAAGCAGGTGCAAATCTAAAAGAGATGCTTTGATTCACGGCCAATTATGGACATCCTTGTTGCTTCACCTTTTGTGCGAGTACTCTTCCTCTTTCCTCTGAGCCCAGCCCCTTATTCTTGGTAGATAACCAGAAATGTAGAGATCACACGAATGAACGGAAACCTCAAAAGTTATCAAGTTATTCAACACACCCAATTAAACTTGTTCCAATCCTCGAATGCCATCTCCCTCTTAATCGCTACGTGGTGTACAAGGGGTTGCCCCCAATTAGTTGCCTCCTGTGACACTCTGACACGGAAAGCGGCTATCGTGATTGTATTTCAGCTTCAATTACTTGAAAACCCTTCAGGCAGGGGTGACTGGTCTCCACTCTTTATTCATCTTTCTCTCTCTGTTTTCCCTTCTTTTGATTTGGAGGGAGTGTCAAAAGGTAGTCCAGCACGTTTAGGAATAAAGGAACCATAAACTGTAACAATTATAGTCATGCTGTGCAATCATTAGCAGTTCTGGGCAGATGAAGAAGAACCTGCATCTAAGTCCTGTTATGCAGTATTGCAGTTTGCAATGTTTTAAATAGTGCTGAATTTAGTGAGATTCATTTCTTCTCCATCATAGTTTTCAGATATTACCTCTGTTTTTTCAAAAATGTTTTTGAAATGATTTTTTGATTTTTTTGTTTTTTGTTGAAGGCATTTTAAAAATATGAAAAGAAAAAAAAGAAAAAAAAAGTCGATTAGTATATATATTATTCTCCTTTAATTCCCCTGTTTTTACTGGTGTCCCGTTGTAATGGTTACTTCCATCAGAAGGTGGTGTTAATGCACCTAAATACTGTCTACCAGCCGCCATTAAACAATAAGAATAATAATATGCTGCTATCAGGCTCCGGAGCTTTGCAGATGAAACTGTACCAGTAATAGATACACAGAAACATGTAAAGACGACGACATCTGCCAGAAACGTCTGTGGAACTCCTTCAAAAAAATAAATGATGAGGTGCTGTCAAACTCTGTAAGTAAAGCTACCATATAACTCTACCACAAGTAAGCACCGACATTAGAGTGACGCACCGATCAGACGGCCCATCCACTGGTCAATAATACATTTCAAGCAAAGTGAGTTTGATGTTGGACTTGCAACTCAAACAACGATCTCAAAGATGAAAGTAATGACAAGCTTTTCATCAGCTCTGTCCAAGGCAAGGGATAGCATTAAGATGTCATAGTAACAGTTGATTTCACGACAATAATGAAACAAGTTACAATATATGTAATGCTAAATTATGAACCAGTGTACAGCCTTTACATTCCAGACACTCTTCATTGTCCAATCCTCAGATGCCCAGAGTTTCATTCCTTATTATGTGTAAAACTAGGCTAATCCTTCTAATTAGCTCAGTTAGCTGACAATGAATAGCCACACACTATAACTGCAATGTAACTGGGATGTCTGTAAAAGAACAGTTCAAACTCATGTTGTTTAAGACTTCTACTATTGTGCTGTTGAAGGTTGTTTGAAATGAAAGACATCAATGGTAGTTCATACATTTTGTAGGTTTGTATCGTATTTGCTTGATTTGAGATGTGAAGTCAGTGTGTAAAGTAGTGGAGTGCTGATCGTTTATTCACATGTCAGCGTGTTGGCTGTCAGCAAAGGGAGCCCCAGCTCCTTCAGACTATTAGGAGCAGAGCTCTGGTAGCCCCCGATAGCCTGCGGCTCTCAGAAATAGCTTTTTAAAAGGTACCAGTCTCCCCTGTTTCCTCAGGATTCAGGTGCTTTTAATTGGATTTCTTTGACAGGATTATTGCCTGCTCTCAGGCCAAACTTGGATTGTGTGCAGTTTGAACAAGGGTGGCCATTTTTATCATGAGTAAACTTCACAAATGTTTTTCTTTTGATTGAAAATTACATTGTGGCCAACTGTTGACCCCCATCCACTCACCCACTCACCCACACTAGCCAATAGTGCAATTCCATGTAATCATCTTTGAAGCCTAGAGAGACTTTATTAAGCTTTACAATGTGAGTCATCAAGTCATATACAGTGCATCCGGAAAGTACTCACAGTGCTTCACTTTTTCCACATTATGTTACAGCCTTATTCCAAAATGGATTAAAGTCATTTTTTCCCTCAAAATTCTACACACAATATCCCATAATGATAATGATTTTTTTTTACATTTTTGCAAATCTATTAAAAATAAAAAAATAAAAAATCACATGTACATAAGTATTCACAGCCTTTGCCATGACACTCAAAATTGAGCTCAGGTGCATCCTGTTTCCACTGATCATCCTTGAGATGTTTCTACAACTTGATTGGAGTCCACCTGTTGTAAATTCAGTTGATTGGACATGGTTTGGAAAGACACACAGTCTATATAAGGTCCCACAGTGGACAGTGCATGTCAGAGCACAAACCAAGCCATGAAGTCCAAGGAATTGTCTGTAGACCTCTGAGACAGGATTGTATCGAGACACAGATCTGGGAAGGGTACAGAAAAATGTCTGCAGCGTTGAAGGTCCCAATGAGCACAGTGGCCTCCATCATCTGTAAATGGAAGAAGTTTGGAACCACCAGGACTCTTCCTAGAGTTCGCCGCCCAGCCAAACTGAGCGACCGGGGGAGAAGGACCTTAGTCAGGGAGGTGACCAAGAACCTGATGGTCACTCTGACAGAGCTCCAACGTTGCTCTGTGAAGAGAGGAGAACCTTCCAGAAGGACAACCATCTCTGCAGCACTCCACCAAGCAGGCCTGTATGGGAGAGTGGCCAGACAGAGGCCACTCCTCAGTAAAAGGCACATGACAGCCCACCTGGAGTTTACCAAAAGGCACCTGAAGGACTGTCAGACCATGAGAAACTAAATTCTCTGGTCTGATGAAACAAAGATTGAACTCTTTGGCCTGAATGCCAAGCGTCATGTCTGGAGGAAACCAGGCACCGCTCATCACCTGGCCAATACCATCCCTACAGTGAAGCATGGTGGTGGCAGCATCATGCTGTGGGGATGTTTTTCAGTGGCAGGAACTGGGAGACTAGTCAGGATGGAGGGAAAGATGAATGCAGCGATGTACAGAGACATCCTTGATGAAAACCTGTTACAGAGCGCTCTGGACCTCAGACTGGGGTGAAGGTTCATCTTCCAACAGGACAACGACACAGCCAAGATAACAAAGGAGTGGCTTCAGGACAACTCTGTGAATGTCTTTGAGAGGCCCAGGCAGAGCCCAGACTTGAACCCGTTTGAACATCTCTGGAGAGATCTGAAAATGGCTGTGCACCGACGCTCCCCATCCAACCTGATGGAGCTTGAGAGGTCCTGCAAAGAAGAATGGGAGAAACTGCCCAAAAATAGTTGTGCCAAGCTTGTAGCATCATACTCAAAAAGACTTGAGGCTGTAATTGCTGCCAAAGGTGCTTCAACAAAGTATTGAGCAAAGGCTGTGAATACTT
Organism: Embiotoca jacksoni; assembly: GCF_022577435.1. Taxonomy (NCBI): domain Eukaryota; kingdom Metazoa; phylum Chordata; class Actinopteri; family Embiotocidae; genus Embiotoca; species Embiotoca jacksoni. The sequence continues at coordinate 9,313,725 of NW_027185381.1, read as the reverse complement.
ATGTACGTGTTATATTTTCGTTCTATTATTTTCACTTTGTCATTATGGGGTTTTTTAGGGAAAAAAATGAATTTAATCCATTTTGGAATAAGGCTGTAACGTAACAAAATGTGGAAAAAGTGAATCTCTGTGAATACTTTCCGGATGCACTGTACACGTATGTGTTGATGTAATAACATAATATGGGAGAAATTAAAGACCCAGCACTGCAGAATATTGCAATCATTCTGAACGACCTTCATTAGGGGTTGAACCAAAATCCCCAATGTGTAGACAGTATAAAAGCCTTTAATTCCATGGACCAGCCCTTCCAAGGTATTCTGACCTCCTTAAATGAAACGGAATTCAGGGAGAGCATGTACTGAGGGCAATGAGTTCTTCCAGCCAGCCCTGTAATCCCTCAGAAAATGGCTCTTTTAAAACCCTATTATTACAGCAAAGCAGGTCCAAGCCTGGTCAAAGCAATTAGGCAAAGGAAATGAGCAACATTTCTTTGTCTAAATGGCACATGAACTGATAAAGACAAAGAATAAGATCTTATCAAGCGAATTTGATTGTTTTGTTTAATATAATTTAGATTAATTGTGCTACGCAACTTGGCACCCGTTAAAGAGAGAAGAGGCATCTACAAGGACAATTGATATGTACAAAGTAAGTTATTGTCCTCACTTTGTGATTTCATTTTCAAACTGTGTGTATTATGGCTCAGAAGAAAAATGTGCTCTTGAAATGAAGGCAGATTTGAGTTGGCAGACTAACAAGGGAAGTCTGCTGAGAGGTGGGGTTCCAGTTTAAATGGTTCAGAAAATTTTCTTTTAGAAAGATTTATGACATTTCTTATCCCAGAGAAATTCAAGTCAGTTGTAATGCTCCTACCTTAGCCAGTTTGAACACCCAGAAAAGTGATAATATTAAAAAAGCACAGCAAGTTCACTCACTATATAGTTTAATTAGATCTTTGTTAAACACGTGAACATTTTGCCTGTTTATGTAAGAACACCATCTGAAATCAGGCTAAAAGGCCTGATGAAGTAACTCTACAACAATATGGTCACACTGTTTATAGATATATGAATTATGTACAGAACTTGAGGGCCTTTTATACAGTAAGTGCTCGGTATTTGATGTTATTCTGTCACACTACTGCTGAGATGCTTTACAACTAAGGGATAGCGAAGTATGAGGTGAGACAGAGGCTACTTTTCTCGAGGCTCAGCTGGGAAATTTTAACAAGGTGCCGGATTTTGAGGTTGGGACATCAGGTGAGAGTTTATTAAGGCACTACTTCTGACTCCACCGTGTCACGCCCCTCACGCTGTGTCTCATCTGTTCTTGCCCTGCCACTTGTTATAGCCAGCTAAAAATGGGCTGTGGTGTTGCATGCACTAATCAAACACCATACGTTTTTTTTTTCCGGAACACTAGGGTGTTGAACCAGTTGAAGTGTGAGGGCCTTACCCTGCAAACTCCAAAAGAATTAAGGGTGAAAAACTTCTGAATTCAGGTGAACTTTTACTTCAGTGTGAGTCATAATTATTACAGCTGTTGAAGTAAGAGGGAAAAGTTCATGACAAATTAAAGCTCACGCGCTCTGCTGACCTGGATTTTTTTAAATTTAATTTTTTTTTTTTTTTTTTTTTTATAGCCATGCTTGCGGTATGAGATGCAGATCAGCCAGTCAATAAACTGCTTTGGTTCAGACTGAAATATTTCAAAACTGTTGGCTGGCTTGCCATAACGTTTTGTGCAAACATTCATGCTCCTCAGAGGATGAAGCCGTCTAACTTTTGTCATCCGCTGGGTTGGCATTTGCAGTTGTGAGTAAAATGTCTGAGATGGATTACCATGACGTTACAGTACAGACATTTATGTCCCTAAGTATTGCTAAATATTACATAAAACTTACTTAAAAACGACGTCATTGCCAACCAAAACTTCATTGGTAGCAAAGGAAGGAAATATGTTTCAAGAGACCTGATGTTCTTGCCAAAGACAACGTTGCTATTCCTGCCACCGGCGTGCCCACAGAGAGTGTTTTACACTGCGGGGTAAGTGGTTAACAGACAATTGGTGGCTTAGCCAACAATGTGCTTGTTTTCATTGACAAGAAATACACTCAAACATACAGTAGCAAGCAGGGCCTTCATAAAATCTAAATGTTGTCATTTTGTGTACTGTGTATGAATGTGCAAGAAGTCTGGATAATTACTGATGAAAGGAATGTGTTTAAATATTTGTTTGTGTTTTGGTCTATTTTATGCTGAGATTTTATTCCTTACTCAGATGGGTTAGTTTTCATGTAACCTTCTTACAAAGGGAGTGTTGCCATGACTCAGCTGAGTTTTTAAAGAAATACCAGTTTCAAGGATTTTTAAAAGAAATATATAAACACTCTCATCACCCTAACTAACCCATGTGTTGATCGCTGCAGGTTATTGCCGGATGAAAATCCGACACGAGGCTCCAACAGCAGAATACAATATTTAGTATTGATATAGACTGGATTTGGTTGTTGTTTTTAAAAGTCTGAAATTAGCAAGACAAGTGTTTCACTGTGCACACAGTTTCCCCCCTGCTTAATTTAATTTGTGTTAATTTTAGCACTTAATCCACTTTAACATTTATATGGTATGTATTATTCATAGTGAAGAAGAATGTTTAATATGGCATGTCAAGTAGATTCCTACTGATGTTGTGCTGGTTGCTCCCATGAAACATAATTAGAGCCATAGGAAGGGCAATTCATCTCTCCTTCCGTACAAATCAAATTTAGAGGTCATAATCATTTATGTTGCATTACTGGCAGTTAAATGGGTCTCCTAAGGGCCCAGTTGGTCTTGAGGAGGTGGCCATAGTTTTTGTTTTCAGATCACATGATCCAGAGGTACACTTGAGCCTGTTGCTCAGAGTAGTGTTTTTAGTTCTTTTTCGTAGGCCTTCATCATCTCGGTCACATTGAATTAGCACTCAGAGCAATAATGGAAAGGTTTCTCTTGTCTTGTTACTGGTCAGGAGACGATTTACTGTGGCAGAGAGCAGTGATCATGGCAGACAAAATGTTTGCAGTAGAAAAGGCTTTAATCGATGTCTGTTACTGAAAAGGAGAAGATTACTAAGTGTTTTCTCCCTGCCGACAACTTCCACCGACATCTGAAACTTGTCTGAGAAAACAAGCAGCCAAACTGACCAATCACTTCTTGTGGTCTCCATATGGCACCTTTGCCCCCTTTTAGCCCCACACTATATTCTCCCTCTATGAAGAGGCACATGTCAGCTATGACATCGCTGTGGGGGATACATGTAAGCACCAAAGTGACAGACAGATATAAATCTTCATTTAGGCTTTTGTTGCATTGTAAAATGTTTTGGGGTAAAAGGCTTTTTTTCCACTTTGACACTTGCACCATATATGGTAAGTTAACATGTCAGGGAAGCATATTAAAGGATTGAGTTTTTTTGTAGATATGTTATTTGTTTCAAGTAAACTCATGTAACTGCATTCTTCTTCTACACAAACACAGATGGAGTCCTCCCATCTCCCTCTGAAGGATGGAGGAGAATTGGTCCTGGAGTCACACCAAGTGAACTGTGGCGAAGATGCCGCTGCGCAACGAGGTTCCACCAAGTGTCCCCAGAAAGGAACCCCGCAACCACCTCCATGAACACCCCGATGTCAAGTCTGTCAGCCATTGGAGCAGGCCGCAGAAAGTGTTGGCGGACACAGGGTCATCTGGTTGGAAGCAAGGCCCAGAATAGAGCATGTTTTTGACCACAACAACCGTCTGGCAAGTACAACTGCTGGTCACTGCCAGACACAGCCTCTACCAGGGGAAGTCAGAAGACAGGGGCAAGGAGAGGCCCAGGCCGTGGTGGACTTGGGCGCCTCAGGAGACCTGCACCCCACCACCCTGGGGTAAAGGAGGTTAGCTGACAGAAATAAACATCTCCGCTAGATGCCGCCAAAAGCAGATTGTGTAAGACACCCTCAGGAGACAAAGGAGTGCTTGCTGCAGATTTTCTGATCGCCAGAGAGTGTAAAAGAAAAAGGAATCAAATTATCTAATTGTTGTATTGACGAGCCAAATCAAATTCAACAGACAGAATTCTGAGTCTGGTGCAGGCCTACATTGCAGTATCTTGATTGATAGCAGTAGATAAAACTCAAAGCCACTCTCAATAGTGGGCAAGCTCAAAGTGCACATACTGGTGTCACACACTGCACAGGTTACTTGGCCAGGTTGACACAATCTGCAAGAGGTCCTGCTGAACAAAATGAAATGTTTTTGAGGAATAATTAAATCTCAAGTAATTTCAAGATGTCAGGAACCAGTTCTGTCTGCAAATGGAAGGCTGCTTTTGCCCCCATAAAATTAGTTGAAAATAACACTCCATCGAAAGTCTCCTACTGGGTGCCATTTTACTCTGACAACTGACTCAGCATGTCATGATCTTTTGTTAAAGAAATAATCATTGTTATTGGTGTCAACTTGAACTGTGGGGGCTGAAGACCAATCAATGGAACTCTGTGGTTCTGACATTTGCTGTACAAAGCTCTTTAGTGTCAACACCACTAAGTCAGCTCTATCACAAAGTGGATCTATTGACGTATGAGGGATGTCAATGCAGGAACCAGGATGCAAGAACAAGGACTTAGCCAGGTTTATTATTGGTTTATTTCCTAACCTCCCACCTGTCCCTGTGCGAGAGGCAATTACTTCCCAAAGAGCAGGCTGATCTGGGTGTGCGTCCAGTTCTGGTAGGTCACAAACCCCCACACAGAAACCCGGGAGTGATGGAGCGTCAGTACATGGTCAACATCCATGACAAATCTCCTGTCAGACAGGTTCTCATTCCACCTGCTAAACACAGAAGGGAAAACATTATCTTGGAGGCAAGACTGCAGCATTTTAACACACAAACAGCCGGACTGGATCTGAAAGAACAGACCGAAAGGATCAGGGACTGAAATTGTGGCTCATAAAAGCCAGATGTTTTTCTAAAATGTTGAAAATGAAACCCCTCGATATACACTGAAATATATATATATATTATTTTCAACCAGTAAGTGTCAAGCATAAACAAAACTCATCTGAAGCTTATGTAACAAATGCTAGTGATGAGTAAACCCTATGGATGAAGTGAAACCCTTGCAGTTGGTGATAGTATGAACAGTAAAACATGCACACTGTGAAGCAACAACACCATCTGGCCATACTTCTGTTTGTACTGTACATTCATGATTCTGAATTTCTTTTGGATTCTGCTATAACAAAAACAACCAACATAAAGTCACTTTAATTTCACTTTCTTTATTACCTTAAATGTTTTCTACTTTCTGAGTTGATGTATATGATCATCGTGGTAACTACGTAGCTGTTAGATACTTGTATAATATAGTGAAGTCGTAACATTTCCTTCACTGGCTGTACTTAGTCCATCAGTTTATTCCGGTTATTTAATTAAAAAAGTGATTATATGTTAATTGCACAGCTTTAAACACAAATTAAACACAGAAGAAACTACTCAGGAGAGTCTGATTTACAGAGACAATTTAAGTTCAATCAGCGTCTTCAAAATGTTGTAACTTGAAAGCGAACACATCTAACAGGCAAACAAGGCAACGGAAATAAACTCAGTTCACATATTCTGTTTGAACACCTTTTTCTGTCTTTGGACACTTAGCAGAATAGATTTCAGATTTATTTATAGTCCTTTTAACACATAAGTGTGTCATTGTATTGTGACAAAGTTGGCAAAGGTAAATAGCACATGACTGTGTCCTTGGTTTAGATCTGGCCTGAAGCTTTTGTCATCTGTCACTTTCCTCTCTGTGCTGTGGATGACTGAATAAAAAGCAAGCAGCAACCCAAATGTCAAAGACGTGGAGTTGTGACTCAGAAAAAGGCAGCAATACGTTTTTTTTATGTTCAGGTTTGCTGAAAAGTGAGTCAGTAATACTCTTCATTACCATCAGCTACTGCTTGTGTGCTCTTGAGCAATGCTTTTTAGCCCTAAATCCAGAATTAATATGTTTTACATTTTATAGTACTGTCAAAGGTCTCTGCAGACCAAATTTGTTTTAGAACTGACACAGAGCAGCAGACTCTGTTGCAACTTTGTTGAGTTCTTCAAAAGAACTGAGCAACAAAAAAAAAAAACACTTCAAAAAGCTATGAGGTTGGTTATGAAATGTCTTTGACTTTGAGTGCAACATAGTCTGCTGCTCAGACTTTACATTCTTGTTTTCATCCGATTTCTCTTAGCTGTTCAAAATGATCACCAAAGACAGAATGTGTGTGAATGTGCACTGAATGTAACGTTGATGGACTGTACTGCCGTGACTTTGTGCTCCCACAAGCCTCCCTGCGCTCTGTCACCGCAGCACTACCCGATGAATGCAACAAACACGCTATCTTTCTTGTTCTTCTCTGCTCGTCAAACGATGCGAGTTTTGTGTCACCCCAAAGCTCAAATGAAACCTTTGCCACAGGCAGAGGCTAAGCCTGAGCTCTGAGGAAGAGGACAATGTGTGCGCAATCTGGAGACAGAGAGTTTCCCCTCTGTCACTTGTGTAAAAATGATTTAGCAATGTTAGCATTAAAAGCTATGGCCACTGTAGCTCGTACCAAACAGAGGAAGCTTTTGTCCCTGATCATGCTGTGACTGCTTCACCACTGTTTTACTGGTAGAAAAGTACTCTGTGTGGTTTGGTATGTAGTGACACAGTTACACTGAAGCACCTCTTCGCAGAATTCAAGAAATAGTATCAACATAAAAATATAGTTAACAACAATGTAGAGATCTAAAATGGCCCTTTTCAGAATATTGTATACTATGAGACTTTCCGTCCAGTATTTTGCTGAGTTCTTTTGTGACTGTTGTGATCAAAAAGGCTTGTTTTTGCCCTGGAGTTAGATTTGATTTTTTTGTGGTAAAATTATTTTTAATACTGCTGAAAAAGAAAGAAAAACAAATAAATAGCTGGACTAATTTAGTTCTCATCTTTAAAAAAAAAAAAAAAGTTAACTTAAAGAACCATGACCTTGAAGTTACAAAAAAAATGTTTTTATAAATGTGCCACAGCTTTACAAAACATTTCCCATGAACCCCGTCACTGCAGATTTCTCCTCCCGACCAGACTGTTGTTCTATTTTGATGATGAGGAGAGGTTGAAGAACCTTGCTGACTAAATGAGGAGTTATTTTTGTTGTTGAAGCAAGTTTTTCCTGAAAGGCTCACTTTGTGCTCAACGTCTTCAGCTTCTTTTGAGTATCTTTACTGCATAGAAATCATGGGAATTTCTGAAATGAGCAAACTTTCACAAATATTTGCATTAATAATTGCATGCATAGGAATTCCTGCAGGAGTTTGATTATAATTATAATTAAAGAAATGTTATAAGTGATTTGAGTTTGAGTACATTTGTTTTGGCCTGCTGTGATCAGAATCTATCGGTTTTAGTGAGCAGGACCGGAATCGAAGAGGTTAACAAGAAATCAGTCAACAAGACTTACAGCTTTGGATCAAATTGTGCAAAAAGCAATTTAACCAGAAGGAGATGAATCGTCTGGTATCGTGATAATATATATCTGAGTGATATCATGCCTTATATGTCAATATAAGCGTGAGCAGAGACAGGAAGGTTCCCATGATATACAGATAAGGAGACACGGGACTGTGCAGACCTTCAGCTTTAATATCCGAAGTGAAAGAGAAGCAGAAACAGGAGATTGGCTGCTGTGTCGATTAAGTCGTCGGCTCCTGCTTGAAAGCTTCCTCCAAATAGCAACCAGACACTTGATGATAGATAGACTGAGGAAGTGTAGAAAGTTGCTTCCACACAATCTGGATACCAGTCAAACATGGGTCCATGCTGCGACAACCGTGTTTAAAGTCATTGGGTGAGATAAATGGCCTCCTCCAGAGACAGATTGCTAACAGTTAAATTTAGAGTACATCACCTCCCAGTCACAGCCTCCCTGTAGCACAGCCAAAAAGTATGTTGCAATGTGTGATCACCTAACTCTCTGGGAGCCGCAGGAGCAATTATCTTTTCTGACTGAAGGAACTTTTACAGCAAACTTTATATATTTGTAACTCTGCCTGCAGTTTGGCTACAAGACCCAAGTTTTAGTTTGTGGGCAGCTTCTTACCCTCAAAAAGTTCCAGATGTAAGACTTGGCCTTGTGGTGTGTGCTAGGGTTAAATAGTGTTATGTTACCTATACTGGCAACTACTTCTACAGCACTGGGGGGGGGGGGGGGGGGGGGGGGGGGGGGGGGCAACATTTGTTATTTGGGATTGATGATGTCTACCAAACCGGCATTTAATGTCTATGGTGAAGCATCCTGATAGATGATGCAGCGTGAAGATTGAGTTTGGCCATTTGGGGGATTTTTTTTTCTTTATTCACAGCAAAAACCGAAGCTGTGAGCAATACTCAAGTCGAGCCAGGCTAGTTTGTCACATTACACACAAAAATGATCTCTACCAAAGCTGCTGTAGTACAGTTCTTGAAATGACGTGAAATCCAAACACAGAAAAGGAACGTCTGGCTTCTGTTTGATTCCTGACTTTAATTGCTGGGACTTTATAGTCAACGTGCCCTATAAGCTTCTCCAAGTACCAGTTCACTGATTCTAAATCTTCCCAAACAAAACCTCAACGATTTCCCAGCTCTATTCTTTCAACCTCCCTTCTGTTTGTTTTGGCTGCCATCCACACAGCCATCTGAGCCACCAGCTCATTGACTAAGACTGAGGCTGACTCCGTCAGCTTGTTGCCCAGAGTGGTTGTATGCCATCTATACCGACATGCACAAGCAGTCCAGCTCTAAAGGGTGGATGAATAATGGACGAGTGCAGTTCATAAGTTTTTCATCTCTTCAACCAATGTGCATGGAGCTGTCTCTCCTTTTTCCTGCCTATAACTCCCACATGAGGAGCCAATGTTTCCAAGGATGTGTTTACCTCGAGAGCGAGAAAGCAGAAATGCTTGTCATGACATCGCTCAGGAGTTACTGGTACAAAAGTTACTGTTAAAACAGTATTTCTTGAGATACTGCTTTGATTACAATTTATTTATATTGAAGACAATTCCTGTCGCAATGTTTCACAAATTCCAAAGCCAATGACTCTGGATTTAACAAGATCGAAAATACTGCTGTTGGGGAAGCAGGAAATGTGCCAATCGCAGTTGCTAAGAAACTGCTGAGATGTTGGTGTCGGACAGTGATAATTATACTACTGGAATGTGATCACTTGTGAATAATTTATCCAGCGTGTGATGGAGAGACGAGCACGGGGAAATGTTGCATCCCCCATACAGTATGTGTCAGAACCAATGCAAACACAGTGACGAGAAGTCTGCTAATGGAGCCTCTTGGAAGACATCCGGCATAGCCAAATGAAAGATAGCCTTGCCAGCGAGTGCGATATAAATAAGTGTTATAATGATTTTGGCTGGAGAAGTCCTCAGATGGAGAAGATGACAGAGTCTACATCAGGATTCGGTGGGAAACACTGCAGACAATGTAACAGCTTGTTACCACAATGAATACAACAGCTGTCACAACCTGCCAAGTGAGAATTGAATGGCTGCTCCATTTTGTTAAGCAACATATGAATTGCCTGTCTCCTTCAATATACATTCAGATTTACATTGCTTGCCATTTGTACAAGAGAATAAATTGAATTTCTGTTTTTAATGCTCCCCTTAGAAAAGGAAAGTTTGACCAGGGTCATTCATAAGAAATTTTCCACTGTGGTTGGTTGAGTCCTGAAAAGCTACAGTCATTTCAGTTGTTTCCACTGTGTGTGTTTCCACAGAGATAGTAGAAAATAAATTTCCCTTTTTTCCTAAATCTTTTGCCTGCCTGCCTGCTGCCCGCCCTAACAGACAGTCCCACATTCACAACCACTATGATTCACTGGGTAAAGGCGAGTAACAACAAAGTGCATGACTAAATATATAATAGAGCAATATCAAGTTAAAAATACCCCTGGTTATTACTATCTAGAGTTTAACACTCAAAATCTTAGAAATGTGTGTGTGCATATGATTAGATTTGGTTGACCATAACAAGTCAGCACTTGCCATCAGATTCTGATTCAAAATTTGCAGAATCCTGATCAGTCAAATTTTTTAGCTGAGCTTCACTTAGTTCAACTCAGTCAGAAAAGACCAGATAAAAATGAATCACAGAAATTTCTAGGGAAGTAACCAAAACTTAAGAAAACAGTGATTTCATGTCAGACCCAATTACGACTAAGAAAGTGCTTAAGACAATACGTTTCAGGGTAATTTTAAGTACATGAGAGGAAAGTTACAGAAAGTAACGGCCAAGTCTCCCATAGCCAGACTTCTCTCTATCGGGCTGAAGAAAGGTGTGCTGTCACCCACTTAAAGTATATCATTTGTGTATACGTTTGTATTTCTTTAGGCCAATTACAATTGTCTTTGGCAGCATGCAGCCCAGGATGCAGCAACAGTGCCCTTGCAAAATAATGCCGGGGGACTTCTTTTGGTTAAACATTTGCATGCGAGGGTGGACGAGCCCTGCCATTAAAATGACGAAATTGTCGCCAAACCGAAAAGAACAAGGGTAGCCTGCTTTACTGCATGATCTGAATCTTTGTTTCACACTTGCCATTTTCATTGAGTTGTTAGCTTGAAGGTTGTTGTTGTTTCTCACTGCAACAGGGATTTTGAAGTAACACGGAGCGAAAAAGGAGGAAAAGGTCACCTGAAATAGTCGACCAATTGCAAGCTTGTACCCATATTCTACATACTGATCGTCAGACGAATAGGGGCCCAGAGCAGTTTAATCCAACCACGCAGCCAGTCAATACATTTAAGTCATTAATATAACATTACTGGCAGGATAGCAACACAAAGACGTTGCACACTGATGTTGCTGGCCGTGTAAAAGTAGTTATAGCTGCATAAATGATCTCCTAATCACCACCCTGCATGTTGAGTTAGAGCGTTTGTTTTTCCAGCGGGTGTGTTTGAGGGAGATATGATATGACATGGATATCCTTTCAGACCGTTCTATATAGTGCCTGCCTACAACAGGCTCTCAAATGTCAGCACCAGGAACATATTAATTATTAATCTTTGTTAATGCGTGCAGCATGTTAATGTCAGTGAAGTGCACAAATGACTGCAGCAGTGTCCCACCACTTTTTAACCATGGCAAAGAACTGGAAACTGTTTGTGTTTGTAGAAATATAATTCTGACAGAGACACACTGTCGCTATTTTAACTCCCTCCAGAATCTTCTGTTCAAAGTCAATGAATTACAGGTAGTGCGGTGTGCCTGTCGTCTGTGAACACACTCCTCTCAGTCAGAGTGGACAAGTCTTACAGGCTGCAGCTTAGTTCACTGATGTGACACAACATGGACCTGCCCACTGGCCTCTCTCCTCTGCCACCCATCATTTTATTTTGATCTTGTATTCATCATGTCCTCCTAAATCTGCCCTGAACTTTAAGCCAATCAAAGCAGAGCAAATGGAATTTACTTGCAAAGTGATTACTTCAAAGGGCAGTCCTATCAGAGATGCATGAAAAGCAAAGCAGTAATCTTCTATGATGAGAAGGGGAGAATTATTGTCAGTTTCTCATCTGGGCTTCATATTTCCTGCTTGGTTATTGATTTTAAAATGAGAACACCTGTGTCTGTACCTTTATCTTGTTGGCCCTAAAAAAAAGTCTTTTTCTTTGCATTTCATTGTTGACATACCTTGTGATTGGATTGAGATGCTTTGCAACCCAGCTGATTTCACCTATGGAAAAATGGTAAAATTACAGCATCTCCCCTCGCTGTATATATTCATGACGTAAACATATTTCACTGTTTGTAAATGTCATAGATTAGATACTGAGAAGACTTTTGTGAACAGTGAAAAATAGATATTGAAAATAAGCACTTATTTACTCCAGGGAGTCTCCTTCAGATGTGCTGTAAACATTGGGATTGATGTAAAATTACAAATAGTGCTCTGTATATTTTTCATGCCTGTTTTGCCAATTATAAAATGAAATAACTGAGAATTTTATTTTATTTATTTTTTTTTTTTAAATTAAAAGAAAAACCGCAAAGGAAAAAAATTCAAATCTGAAGCAGCTAAGTAAAAATTAAGTTAATTTCCAATTGTCCATATTTCTTACAAATACACTATTTTAGCAATATAAATATTTACATTTAACTGGGAGAATTGGCAGTATGTATAAATTATATTATGATAGTGTATATTTTTCCACTGTTTTGAGATTGTTGCATGCAACTAACAAATAAACTACCGGATATTCTTCTCACATGAGGTAAAATATAGGTAAAGGACATTAAGTCTACAATGGGTTTAGTGTATGTCCTCTAAAATTTCAAGCATGTTCTTCCAGTAAGTAATTAGAAAAAGGCAGGACTAGAGTTATGTATTTGGTAACGATTTGCATGGCTGGGTTACCACCAATTTATTTTTCAACTTTATTGTAAACAAGTTGGTTGTTCAGTTGATAGACCACTTTGGTCCAGACTAAAGTATCTTATTTTACTAGACAGACTTCAAATCTGGGTGGGACTCTGGCACAGCACTAAACTGTTTTGAATCCTACTTGAAGGACCGACAATACTTTGTGTCTGTAGCTAATTACACATCAGAGCGGACTAAGATGACATGTGGTGTTCCCCAAGGTTCAATTCTGGGGCCTCTTCTGTTCAACATCTACATGCTTCCACTAGCTCAGATTATGGAAAGAAACAAAGTGTGTTATTGTAATTATGCAGATGACACACAAATCTACATAACTATATCACCAGGGGACTATAATCCCATACAAGGGTTGGGTAAATGCATTGAACAAATCAACAACTGGATGTGCCAGAATTTTCTTCAATTAAACAAAGATAAAACAGAAGTAATTGTTTTTGGGGCCAAGGACGAACAATTGAAAGTCAGCACTCAGCTTCAATCACTGATGTTAAAAACCACAAACCGAGACAGAAATCTAGGTGTAGTTATGGATTCAGACCTCAATCTGAACAGCCATATCAAGACAATTACAAAATCAGCCTACTATCACCTGAAAAATATATCAAAGATGAGAGGATTTATGTCTCAACAGGATTTGGAAAAACTTGTCCATGCATTAATCTTCAGTAGACTCGACCATTGTAACTGTGTGTTCACAGGTCTCTCTAAAAAGTCAATCAGAACACTGCAGCTGATTCAAAACGCTGCAGCTCGAGTCCTCACTAAGACCAAGAAACTGGATCACATCACTCCAGTTCTGAAGTCTTTACACTGGCTTCCTGTCCAACAAAGAATTGACTTTAAAATCCTGCTGTTGGTTTATAAAGCACTGAATGGTTTTGGGCCAAAACAAAATTTCTGATCTGCTGCAACTTGATGAACCATCCCGACCCCTCAGGTCGTCTGGGACGAGTCTCCTTTCTGTCCCCAGAGTCAGAACTAAACATGGAGAAGCAGCGTTCAGGTTTTCTGCTCCACATATCTGGAACAAACTCCCAGAAAGCTGCAGGTCTGCTGAGACTCTCAGCTGCTTCAACTCAAGATTGAAGACTTTTCTGTTTGCTGCTGCCTTTAATTGAACCAGATTCAAGGATGTTGATCAATTTCCTGCATTTCTGCATTTTATTACTGTATTTTATTCCTTAAACTGCTCTGCAACTTTTATTCTATTTTTTTTTTTTTTTTTAGCTTGTTTAATGTTTTAATGACTGTTTTTAAATGTCCTTTTCTTTTGTCTTATGTTTTGATGCTTTTAATGGTTTTATGTGAAGCACTTTGAATTGCCTTGTTGTTGAAATGTGCTGTACAAATAAACTTGCCTTGCCTTAAGAAAAATCTTAAGGATGACAATAACATTTTGTTTCGGAAGTTACAGTCCTGAGTGGATGAATCCTAATGACTTTAGTAATCTCCTGACTTACCCTTAAACTTTAAATTTAGCAACACCATCAAGTAAAAACAAAAGGGAATTTATCCAATATTATACTTTGTGACCAAATACTGGAGATGGATCATCATTTTCGCTGTTTCAAAGACTCATCAATTTTGTTTTAGAATCGAATAGTTTATGTGTCGATTGATTTGTCTTATTTCCCTTTTTTAACCTTTGTGTGGTAGTAATGCCTCAGTACTACCAGAAGGTGACAGTAATGTACCTCAAAACAGTTTGACAACTGCCATTAAACAACAGAAAGAGGAGAAGAAGAACACATTACTACCAGGCCCTGGTAAAATGTGTGTGGCGCTGTAAGATTAGACGCGACAGGACAAACAGTGGAAAACTACAAAGACAACTACAACCGTCAAAAACCTCTGCTTGGAACTAAAAAAAAAATATATAAAATGAGGTGCAGTTTTAACTCTGTCAGGTGAAGCCAGCATATAATAAGTCTAAGAAAGCTGTGCACAGTCATTTAAGAGTGAAGCATCGAGCAGAAGCTCCAGCTACAGATCAACAATCAGTGGCTAGCTTTGTCACCAGATGAAGTTCGTGTGATATTAGACCTGCAGAGCAAATCTCAAAGATGCCACCCAACGACATGCTTGTTGTCAACTTAGTCAAAGGCGAGAGTTTTCGAAGTTTGATGGTATTTGTTGAGCGAGTCTTAGTTGGTCTTAGTCAATGAGCTGGTGGCTCAGATGGTTGTGTGGATGGCAGCCAAAACAAACAGAAGGGAGGTTGAAAGAATAGAGCTGGGAAATTGTTGAGGTTTTGTTTGGGAAGATTTAGAATCAGTGAACTGGTACTTGGAGAAGCTTATAGGGCACTTTGACTACAAAGTCCCAGCAATTAAAGTCAGGAATCAAACAGAAGCGAGTGAGTTTAGGGATAATTTGCCAAAAGGACACCATGCCATCATGTGAAATTAAGATGGTGAACATTATAATGTGTATATGCATGCACACACCCAAGGACAGAGAAGCATGCACTCAGCCATGTCCACGCCTGTGGGCAGGACACTTGTCTGCTGTAATAATGGCGCATATGATGAGGCTAAAGGCCAGCCTCTGTCCTTTCGCCTCTCAGCAGGAAGAGCTGGAG
Organism: Embiotoca jacksoni; assembly: GCF_022577435.1. Taxonomy (NCBI): domain Eukaryota; kingdom Metazoa; phylum Chordata; class Actinopteri; family Embiotocidae; genus Embiotoca; species Embiotoca jacksoni. The sequence continues at coordinate 9,298,647 of NW_027185381.1, read as the reverse complement.
GATACTTCCATGGTTACCGCTGCACATTAAGCAGATAGTGGCCAGCTCAGCACAGCTTTAATGAGCTAGCTTTAATCCTCGTGTTGTCCTTGGGTCAAAATGACCCGCAGCTGTGTTCAACCAAGTTCTATTTTATTTTCATATTTTTTGGGATCATTGGTGACAAGGAGGCTGTGAGGGTTTCTTTAAAGAATGATCACCAATGATCCCAAAAAATATAAAAATATAGAAATAAAATAGAACTTGGTTGAACACAGCTGCGGGTCATTTTGACCCAAGGACAACACAAGGGTTAACCTTTCTTTACTTTAGAGCCAGCGCCTTATTATATAAATAAATGTCTCTATTAATTGTAGGGTACTGTCTGTTTTGATCGAACAAATTCAATTTGTATGTTTTGTTCCGACTTTCCAGACAGTGCGACTTGAAGAGAAGCAACATAAATGTATGTGGACACTCCTAAGATAAAAGCTAAAAGCAGGATCAGTGAGGTTCCCCTCTGGCAATTCTCCTCCAAGGATGAAATCAGAACAACTTTCTAAACCTCTCCACAGTACACTGAGCCTTCAGAAGCGTCTATTTTTATTTTCTAAAAACTCCCAAAGCAGCTTAATAGGAACAGTCTCCTGGTGCCCTGTGGTAATAGATGTTCTCTCAGCTACTCCTGGAATTTCATGGTCACACTTCTCAGGTTTAAGAACTAAGCAGGTGTAACTGCAAAGAGCTTATTGCATTTTGAAACTTGACTCGGAGCCTATACATACTGCAAGGTTAAAAACAGATATCTGACAAATTAGAAAGTTATTTTGCTAAATTGGATATATATAATAATCAAGTCAGTTTCACTCTTTAAGCTCCTAAATTTGACAAGTTAAAGGTCCAGTCTTGTCCTTTTATTATAAAGATTTGCTTTTTTAGATCAAAGGGAGCTGGAGCCTTCTAATTAACTGGTCAGTATTTACAACCAAGCACAATGCAGTGACTCTGTGCCACGACCTTGTAATGGTATGTTATCTGCGACAGCAAATGATAAGCATGGAGTAGAGAGCTGACGGCTTCAGCGCTGCCTTTGCCATTGTCCTGGTAGCTCACTCCAGACAATTAGCTGTGGGAAAGTAGAGTGTCTTGTCCCTTTCAAAGCTGTTTGTTGATCAAAGGCATTTGACAGACTCACTAATCCCCTCTGACTGGCTAAAAAGGAACAGTCACATCAGAGTGTGGAGTGGCAGCTGACACACACAAGGACCTTAAAGAACAAAACGTTGTATCACTTAAGTTCATGCCTAAGAGTTTTTGTCATAAATAAGATAACTTATCAAACTTGTGTTTATTTGAAAGATAAGGCCTATTTTATTTTATATTTTCTTATTGTTAAATAATCCTGTGAGCCCATTGGTTCCTACTGAAGGGGAAGATCCCCTTAAATTCTGACAATACTGAAGACATACACAAATAAAGTTTCCTTTTCAAAAAAGTGTAAATAAAAGTAATATTCATCTGGACATGTTAGTCCAACAGGATTTAGTTGTGCATTTGTTGTTTACAATGTTCAACCATAAAGTAACACATGTTTGGTGCTACTGAGAGTATTTCCTGCAGCAGGACAGTGTTTGTGTGGTGGACACAAAATTAACTATGGCGGCTGTGTTAATGGTTAACACGAGATTACATCAGCCAGTGGAGCTCATCTATAATTACGTTTTTAGTAAACCATGGAGGTCTATGGTATAGAGGAATAAGCTATAAAAGGATTTTTCTTTGTATACTTTTACGTGATTTTCTGTCAATAACAAAAATATACAATACTGCTGGCTTTATCATTTAAACCCGAATAAATTTTATTCATTCCTGACTTATTTTACATTTTTGGGGAGCTAAAAACTCAATACTGATATAATATTACCTTCTAAATAATTGAAGTTGCAAATGTGTTAGCAAAAAATGGGCTATCTCCACATCATACAGACATAGTGCAACATTAGCTTTCATTTGGAGTCATGTCTATGGCCACCTGACAAGTATAAATATCCTCGTACCTCTGAGAAAAAAAACAAAAACCTGAGTGTTTGTGTTAGAAACCACAAAACATGCATAAATATAATAAAACATGTTTTAGGTACAGACAAAAGCATTTTGCTCGCTGCTTCATGCTCCTGAACATATGCAACGGACCAAAAGCTTGAATTCAGATCATGTGTGTAAAAAACGCTTCTCTAAAAAGTCACCTCTGACAGTCAACAGAGGTGCAAACAACACTAAAAACAACATGGCAACATACTGGTGGCAGTAGATAAAAAGAAAAAAAGAAATAGAAAACAGAAATTAAATGAGAGAAAGAAAAAAGGACTGACAATCACCAATTGTATAAAATAGAAAAAAAAAGGTTTTATGAGACACCTTCAGCCCTGTACTGTATACGTTCATCATTTTAACTCCATTTTGGTCTCCACCACCTGCTGAGGGAAATATCCTACTCTTTAGCTGCTAAAAGTGCCACTGTGTTCACCAGATAGTCACTAACTTGTCTGTCTGCCGTTTGATGCTGGGCAGGAAGTCAGAGTCATTCTGCTAATAAAACATCTGCCTGCTGTAGAAGAGAATGGCCACGCTCACGCTGTAACGCTCTAACTTTGTCACCACCAATTTTAAGATTATACATAAAGATATCAACTGGTAATTGAAAAAAAAAAAAAAAAAAAAAAGCAGAATTGTATGACAGATGTATATTTTCTAGATAGTCGTTACTTAGTTAAAGTAATATACGGTATTTGGAAACAACCCTTAATCTAAATAAAGAAGGTGAAGAACACTGTTCCCATTTTTCTTTTTCAAAGACAGACCTCAATCTTGCGTACAGTGCAGTAGCCAGCTCTGAAGCTGTTTTGTCCCCTTCAGTCTCTGTCTCTCTCCATCACCTTCCCCCTTTGTGATTTCAACACCGGCTCTTGAGCTGACAACTTAAATGGGTCTTGAGCAGGACAACAAATACCATTTAAAAAGGCAGCCTCCATCTCTGGGGAGTTTCGTGCCACATCTGCTGACAAAGCCATTTGGGAAATTAATTGAACAGCCAGAGTTTTCTAAGAACATCTTGTGAACAACAGCACAAGGGCTCCACGAGAGGAGAGTTAATGGCCTGTGTGATCACAGCCTTTGACAAACCTGCACTTAGCCTTGAAACTGGTCAGTTTTAACAGATAGTCTTCGATCAATGGGCAGGGTTTTAAGTGCCAGGCTCCCTTATATAGCAAATCTTTGCTCTGAACCAAACGATTCGTTTTTGTGAGCTTTTTCAAATGTAAATTCGTACCCTCTCATTCTGCCCGGACAAAGTGTTTCTCTTTTAGGCAATGTAAAAGGTAGTTGGAGCTGTGGAAAGTATGGATAGTTATATTGTCACAAACTTTTTACACCCATATCCAAATGTTAGGCAGTTTGGAGAAATTCATACAAAACAGTGGCCTGACCCCACCTGACCTCACAGCTTTAGTCTTTGATGTGATTATAGTCTGGAAACCCTATTTGGATTGAGGCCTGCTCAGCCACTCTGAAGGGTCATTATCTGTGAGCAATAGGGCTGCCTCAGCACAATGAATTAGTTCCAACAATGGCGGCAGTGGTACAGTTTCAGCGCACATGTCCAGCCCCTAACAAAGTCTCGGGAAGAAACCAGAATCCAACTCTGGATGGAAAAGCTTGAGAATGACCCTCCTCCAGCTGCCATGGAAATACCCCCTACTGAAAACCTTCCACTTGGCCCAGAAGCACCATGGTCTCAATGGAAAACTCTAAACCGCCTCAGAACAAGAACAGGATGATCAAAAGCTGCTCTGGCTAGATGGGGCTACAAGACTGGCCCAACCACCTGTGAATGTGGAGAAGCAGACCATACTGTGGAGCATTACCTTGTCTGCCCTCTACTACCCAATCCTTGCAACTTAAAAGACCTTGCAGTTTTCAATAAAAATGCAAAGGACTGTGTAAAGAAATGGGAAACTGTCATATAACCATCACACTTCAGTGAAACGAAAAGAAGAAGAAGCGCACAACATACAATATGTGGTGGTCAATGCCGATTGGTTAAAAGGCCAAAACAAACAGACATCGCCCGGCGCTCCTATTATTTTCTGTGTAAACCCCCACACCGGCGGTGGCTAGGCACATGGAAAGGCAGCTCCACTAGTTTCAAAATTAACCAGATTTACACATATTAGGATGAAATGACTACGAACAATCCTTGATGGAGTGTCGCCAGACCCATGTTTTCAAACAGTTCATTTAGGACTGGTAAAACCAGGCTAAGAAAACAATACTTTAAACAATACTGTTTTGAAGCTTTTTCTACTAAATATGACATTTTACCTTTTATGTCAGTGCTGAAACACAAAGATGTGAGGACTGTTTGTTATTATTACCAAACACAATTATTGACTTTGTGACCACAGTTACTGTTATTACATGCATACATCCAATTTTGACAAACATGCATTATCTTAACTGTTGCACTTCTGTTGTGTGTGTGTGTGTGTGTGTGTGTGTGTGTGTGTGTGTGTGTGTGTGCGTGTGTGTGATCAACTACAGCATAGACTTGATATTAAAGGGGCTTGAACATTATACTGTGACTAATATTGATCATCTGACAAATAGAACATGTTTATTATGCTGCCTCATCCTCTGAAAAAATAGTGTGAATGCTATATTTTGATTTGTTTAGGGCTGAGATTCCCTTTGCGAACATGCATAACATCCTGATATCACTGCTCATATAAGTTAAGTTAACCATTTGAATGGCGGCTTTTTAGCATAAACACACAGTGTTGGCTAACTAATGAGACTGGTGTGTGAATGACAGAGCTAATCCTGTGGAGTGTATGTTTCCATGCTCTGACAGTGTCATGTCAGGATGAGAGTCTGGCAGCAGAAACGCTGTGGAACAGCTGAATTAATTGTTTTGTCACTCAGGATTCACAGCAAAGCAAATTGGAATCTGGGAGTCAGAAATGTTCCTGCTGCAGTTCTGAGGGCAGGTAAATGTGAGCATACTAAATATGAGTGCACAGCCGTTGTCAAAATGAACAATTAGCCTACATATATGCAGGAGCTGATAGGAGATATTAATCAGCGATTAGTCATATTAATTATTTAATTGGATTTAAAAAAGTGACATTGCCATTCGCACAAATTTTGGTGTTTTTAAACACCTTATGGTTTATGCTTTTGTGGAACAAGACAATGTTGGAATTTTATTATACTCTTTGTCTTAATCAAACTACTTCATTAAGTACCCACATATTTCATGCGGGCTGCACCCTGCTATAACAGGGAAAAGTAAATTTGTTCTTGCATAGCGATAAATCAGATCTAAAGGTTTCTGGAGGGAGCCTAAATCATCTCTTAGAGAAAAAGTAACTTATTGTCATATATTAAATGCATGCTACCTTCACAGAGATGGGTGGGAGGCTCTGCTGGAGGCTCGTGTGGGAGGAAGTAAGTTCTGATGATGTTGATGCAGGTCCCATTAGTTCCCGGAAGAGGTCGATGAAGGTCATACATTACATAATGGTCCTTCAAGTCAAAGTACATTAAATTAAAAAGTCTGCAAACTAGTTTCACCCCTGGGCATGCTTGGTCTAAAATTAACACCAGTGTGCACATTAAACAGTGTGGTGTAATGAAATCGCCTCAGTCGTTGGAACGGTGTTCATACTCAATATCTGCCAAAGCACACAAGGAAGATCATTGAAAGTGAGAAGAAACTGAGTTCCATTTGCCAGCCACCTCACCAAACTCTGAGTCCATCTATTAGTTTGGCACGGCAGCCCTGTCTTTGTTTACTGCTCTGTATAAACACAAATGTCAGTAACCATGTGCTTTGAAACAAACAGAGAACGCTCAGTGGCCTGAACTACCATTCTTTTCATGCCATGGCTGGTGCGGCGCCTCAGTCCAGGATTGTTCAGACACTCTAATGAACTCTCTTATAAACTGGTATTTCAATAAAATTTTTGTTCTCAGAAAACTGAGCACATTCTAAGATCTGCTGCTTCATAAGAGCTTCACTAAGAAGTCTTAAAACAAAGACAGGGATAGCATGTGGAAATGGGATCGTTAAAAGTTTCTGGTTCATATGCTGCTCAGCCAATAATATCCAATGAAAATTTCCTCACTCCTCATCACTATTAGCCACCTGAATCCGGTCAAACGAATTGAACTCCACGAGCATGAGTCATAGCTCACCTTCTGGAATAAATGTACAGTGTGTGGAAGTTGACCTTTGAGTCATTCAAATCATTTACAGACATTGTCTCTTTAAAGGAAGACGGGCTGCTAATGTTTAACTCATTAAACTTGAATTTCAGGCTTGGTAATTTAACCAAATCAGCCTGTATTCCCTTTATTCTGTGCACCTGTAGCAAAGAGATTAGAGATTTCAGTCAAGTGTTGAAGATCTGTGCAGCACTTTACACAGGAATGGAGTCCTACTAGTGTTGTGGAAACTGTCTGACAAAGGTTCTCCACATTTCCATGTTCTGTGCTGGTCTTCCCAACTGGTTCCATGTGTGTTCAAACAAGAAAAGGTCCAGAGTGCTCCGAAATTGTATTATTATTATGAAAGTGCTCTTTAGTAGGGACTGCAAAAGGTTCAAAAAGAAGGAAAAAGTCCATGGCACTCTTCTGGTAAAAAAATAAAATATAGCACCTTTATTCAGATGGTTATTTCATGATGAAATTCTAAACAAAATGGGTTACAACACACGCGTAGTGGCACAACCAGCCTTTTTCAGGATGTGGGGTTCCTGGTGTAACCCATGTCCTCGGTGCCTGCCTGTAGATCCCTGCACCAGAAGTTCCTTGATGGCCTCTCTTCTGTTTCCCTTGGGGATTCTATGTAAGGGCCTTTCTGGTGATGTCATTTTCTTTTTTTTCAGATTGTATGCATATTCCATTCCCATCACCTTCTCTTTATTTTTGGTTCTGCAGTCTGGTCAAAGGATGTGGAGGATCCTTCATGACAGCTGCTCATGGAGGTCTGAGCCTTTGAGGGTGGTCTTGGTACTTCTCCAGGTTTCTGCCTCATTAAAGTAGGACTGCCTTCAGATTGTAGTTGAACAGTGTAATCCTTGTATGTGTTTCCAGCGGTCCCGAGCTCCAGATGTTCTTGAGTTGCAAGAAAGCTGTTCTGGCCTTGCTAGTTATCGATTTGACATCTGTATTTGTGTCACCTTGCTTTGTGTCAAAGATGCTGCTTAAGTACATGAAGGCCTCCACTTCCTCCAGTGCTGTGCCGCCTAGTTTCCCAAGGCCCTTCGCTGGCTGTGTTGATCATCAGGAGCTTTGTCTTTTCTTTGTGTATTTGTGGACCAACTTGTTCTGACATTGCAGCCAGTTCCATCATCTTCTCCTACATCTGTTGCTGGTTGTGGGACATTCGTTTAAAGTCTTCAGCTAAATCCAGGCCATCCAATTGTGTGAGTAGCATCCACAGGTTTCCTTTCCTTATGTCTGCTGTTGTTTGCTTCATGATCCAGTCAATGACCAGCAGAAACAAGAAAGGGGATAACAGGCAGCCTCGCCTCACTCCTGTCTTGACTTCAAAGCTGGCAGTGATTTGGCCTCTCACACTGATCATTCCCATCAACGAGGTTCTAATTAGTTGCACCGGTTGGCTCTGTAAGCCATAGAGTTGGAGCAGCTTACAATGAGTCTGTCTGTCAATGCTGTCAACTGTTTTTGTAGTCACCAAAGTTGACATAGAAGGGCAAGCTCCACTTCAGTGATACATCCACTACTTTTTAAAGTGTTGCTATCTGATCAGTACAGGACCTATTTCAATAGAAACGTGCCTGTTGGTCCTGAAGATTATGCATCAATTGCTTCTTTCATTCTCTTTAGCAGGATTCTGTTGAGGACTGTTCCTGGGACTGAGAGAAGAGTGACGCCTTTGTAGTTTGCATTATCACTGAAGTATTTTTTCTTAGCTTGCTTGATGAGGAGGTCCACCTCCCAGTCCGATGGCACCTGCACTTCCTGCTGAATGTACATGTCTTCCTCCTCTTTTTTCCAGTAGAACCTGAAACTTGTCAGTCAGTGTCGACCTATATTTCTGTGTGGTGTGCACATCTTTCAGGAGGATGATGTTGAACCTCTGTCTTCTAGTGGCTGACTCTTCCAATTTTTTTTTAAAACGTTCTCTCTTAGAAGGTGGTGGCCTGATGCTGCATCTGTAATTTACTCTTGGGACTTGCAAGGATGTTCAGTGTATTCAGGTGTACCAATACACGTGTAATCTATCTGGTTGTCTGTTGCATAACCTGGTGATCTCCAAGTGCCTTTGTGTATTCCTCTCTGTGGGAAGATACTTCCTTCTAATGACAAACTTCTTCAAAGTGCAGATGTTCACAAACCTTTCTCCATTTATCACTCCAAGTCCGTATCTCCATGATTTCCTTATATGCAACATTGTCTGCCCTCATCGTTGGCGTCTTCATCACTTTTACTTGTTGGTTGATACCACTAAATGACATTTATCTTGATTTTTTTTTCTTCTTGGTCTTTAGGGCCGTGGTGATGATTGTCAGTCAATGGGATTCCCATCCCAAGAGCACTATCTGTACCAAGGATGCCAGCAGGGCTGCTATGGCTTCAGTCTGTAGGGAACCTTCCTCCTCATGTCCAGAATACAGAATCATCTCACTGGCTCTTATTCTCTTCTGCCCACACCGTGTTTCCCTCACGTCACAGATGAGTGGCACCAGTAAAACGAGGTTATATGTCTTAAATTATGCTGCCATTTGAGCTGCTTTCCTGGTCTCATGTATAGTTCTAATGCTCCATGTACCAATGATGCTTTTCCTGGTCAAGAGAAGGCTGGTCTTGGCTTTCACCACATGATGTCCTCTGTCATAAGAACTCTCCATTTTATTGGAATATGTCTTGGCCCCTTGTCAGTCTTTCTGTTGCAGGTTTGGTTTTCTTGGTTGGGGTTGCTAACCCTAGGCCAAACTCTCCTCCTTTCTCTTCCAGGCTTGGGACCAGTAATGATTTTTGCAAATTTGAATTAACTTTTAATACTGTGGTGAATTTCTCCACATAAAAGGTCATGTTAATCAAGTATGAGAAGATACTGCACTGAGTGATGATTTTTCATAGAGCCAAAATTCTTCCGATCAATTGTTTAGTCAACAGTGAGCGGCACATTAGGATTGTGGATACTTACTTGCCTTCATAATTTTGCACCATCTCTAACAGCAGTAGATAAATAAAAACTATTCAATATATTGTTGATAGAATTCTTTAGAATTGCTCGATTATTTTTTTCCCTCTGTTTAAAGAAAAATAAAAGAACTAGTGTACAAATCAGAGCTTAGCCAAACTGCCTGTATAACTAACCACATTCACGGAAAATAATGACAGAAAAATGATTTTAAGTGTGGATGACATTGACTGCACAGGTTGTTGTAAGTACATATACAGTGATAACTCTTAAATTGCCAAATTTCTTTGATCAGTGATAAGTCAACTGTTCTTAGTAACCATTACTGCAGGTTATATCACCTGTCAGCTAAAAACGATGGGAGACATCCCTCACTACTGACCAGTTAGCACATATCAAAACAAAGTCCCCCTCTTTCGGCAGAATAAATAATAGAAATAGAGATTTTCACAGCAGTACTCCTCCTATGTTACTATATACTGAATTCCAGAGAGTAAGTGATACTTCTTAAATCGCAGCGCATCCGAGATTATAAATCAGTGTGGTCCAAGAGTCACTGTCACTGTTCACACTGTAAACACGGGACATAACTAGCGAGCATCATGAATCTGAAGTCACATGGGGAAAAAAAATCAAATGCAATTTAGTCTTGCCTGTGGATCAATGAAGTCAATCTAGTGTCCCATGAGCACTGTTATTATTGGTAAAACTCAGCTCTTCCGTCCCTAAAGTGTGAACATTGTAAGGTCTTTGGCCACGAATAATAGGTCTAAAGACAGTTATACAATATTCTGCTAAAAGGATGAATATTCTTTTGATTTTATATTGATTTCACTGTTAAATTAGGACTACATAAATCCATTTTAAAAGTCTGTGCACGATATACATTGGATTTCATACAATGCATGTATATCGCCCATAAAGTATAAACTATACTGAATAATGACTGACACTAAGACTGACACTAAGAGTTAGAAGGAATCTGTAATACACTATTGATAAATATCAATAATATCAAATACGGACTGAATACAGTGTATGGACCTATATGTCCCAAAATTTCAGTATCAATCATTATGGTCCAAAGATCTTTGCTATCTTTCCACAACACCTTTATAACAACATATTAAAATGTCAATTAATTGCACAAAAGGATGCCCCCGGTGTGTAACGGCCTTTACTCTGCGCTTTTGGTGCTCCTCTGTAGCAAGGGACAATTGACATTAAACAATTTTCTTAAATTAGGCCAGCTTGACTCTGTTGTCAGGATGTCAGGAAAGGTCAAGCTGTTCCTTTTTTTAATGCGGAGCAGGGAAGCATTGGCAGGTATTAACATATTAATGATGCGCTGTTCCCCATGTAAATAGGCCTGGTGGATAACTTAATTATCCCACCAGTTAAAGGTCAGTCACAGTGCAACTTGTCTGGGTAACAAGAAAAAGAAAGAATAGAAAATAGACTGCAGGAATGCAATGATTTGACATCCTGTGAAATGTTATATATTCTGGTATTTTTGTAAATTTCTGAAGTGTATCGAGTGTATAGTGCAATAGTACAGTACTGTGTGCTGTAGAATTTCTAAATAATTGCTTAGTGATACTCGGTATAACATTCAAGCTATCCCAAATGTCATTTATTTACATTCCTGTGGCACATTCGCTGGTCTGAGTGTTTCTTTATGCGCTGCTTCCACGGAAGCTGAAGCATGAAATAAATTTTACATGAGCTGAAGCTAATCCGCGACAGGCTGATTAGGTGCTAAAAAAGGAGTAACTCACCATATAATGAATACAGCTCGATAAAAATGTTCTGCAAATGTCAATGATGACGCATAATCCCTCAATAACTGTCACTTTTTTTTTCTTCTCCTTTTCCCCCAATGGTGTTCAAATCTCCTCCCTGTAATTCAGAAAAAAATGATGTGTCAAATGGTGCTAGTTGTAGAGACACATCCATGAAGTGAATGGAAAGAGTGAAGTGTTTTACAGTCGGCAGTGCTGTGTAGTTGCAGGTTTCAACAGCTTGACATCCGTCATTTAGTCAGAGAGCAGCTTTCAGGTTTCTCACTCTTCCGTGGAGGCTTATAATAGCTCTTCTCGCAGTCCAAGAAATACACAAAGTGAACACCTCTCTGAACAAAGAAGGATTTTTAGCATCTTAAAAGAAAGAGACAAAGAAGAGAAAAGCTCAGTGGAGAGTGAGGTGAAGGAGCATCACGGTTGTCTGAGAAAAGGTCCAGGTTACACTCGGTTATCTTTCCAAACACACAGGGACACACACTCCTATCCAAGCAACAGCGGTGTGCCCATTGTCTGCTGGAGGCGAGGCACTCGGGTGACAATATGACAGTAGCTATTGTGTGCCAGTCCTGAGATGGCTACTTTATAATGGACTGGCAAACAGTGGCAGCCTGTGGCACCGCAGGGCTGTCAGCGCACTCCGTCGGCATGCATTGGCAGGGCAGATGTGACATTTAGCTGGCCGTTGCCCTGCTGGTCCCTCTTTTGAGCTGGAAAAGGAGATAATGACATGGCTCACTCTCCTAGTTAGAGAGGTGCACTGTGTGCCCAGCGTCACACATGACCTTTAACACTTATGTCAAAATATTTGTCACTGCCATTTATCACCAGCTCATCTTGATGAATTTCCCTGTTCTCTCAAGGCCACAATCCTTTAGCTCCTTTGCTGAAGCTACGAATCGATATTGAAATGTCAGCTTCTGCATTCCTCTGTGTGTGTGTGCGTGCGTGCGTGCGTGCGTGTGTGTTTGTGCCTTAGTATTGTGATGCAGGTTAGAGTAGAATTTTAATCAGTGGTTCATGATTAAACAAAGAAAACCATAACAGAGGCAGATATAGGGGTCTTGGGATTCACAGAAAATTAGAAAATGTAATCATCTCTCAGCCTTTTCAGTTACCCCTGAATAAGACACATCTCAATGACCAGGAAAATAAGAATCTCTGAACCTCAGCTGCACAAAAAGTCAGTGGTGCGGCAGCGCTGAATGTAATATGTGGGCATTGTTCTGGTTGGTACATGGGTTATGAATACATATGTTTGTTGTAATTGACAAGTATTTCATTTACCTACTCAATATTAGTATTTTTTTTACAATGAGAATAATTGGCAACTAGCTGCCATTTAACGTTTACATCTTTTAGAATAAACAACATTTGGTGAATTGCAATTAATTAACTAAAGAGCTGAAACAATAACATTAAGAAACAATGCCAAAAATGCAGTCCCTGCACTGCTTCCAAATGTAATTATTTCCTGTTTTTTTTATCTTCAATAATTATAAAATAAATATCTTTGGGAATTTTGAGACTTTTGATGAGACAGAAAAACAACTGACATTTGGAAACAACACTTTGGACCCATGGAAACTGTGAGGGATTGTTTCTTTACAACTTTCTGACCAAATTATATTAGAAAATAGTTGGTAGACTAATAAATAATGAAAATAATTCAATGTTGCAGGCCAAGTAAATAAAACTCAACACAACTTAACAACATACCTTCCCCTGTTTTTTCTCCCATGTTTCAAGGCCAACCACCCGGCGCGTTCTCTTTTTGTTGTTTCTACAAAGCTATACATGGATTCACAAGGATGATAAATGTTAATGGTTGACAAATGTAAATATAAATTAATGTCACAGTGTTAAACTGCAGTGTTTAACATAAAATAAATGATGTCATTCATTGACTGCACGCACACACACACACACACACACACACAAACCGCTGAAAAAAAAAAAGCCTCCAGTATTTTGAAACCTAACTGTCGTCAGGTGCTTATCAATTCTCTAACAAGTAAACATGAAACCCTATTAAGGGTTCCTTCCATTAGTATCACTGGTGATTTGGAAACGAACAGGAAGATGCCGTGGCCCACTTCATTTGTATTTCGCAGCGGAGCATGCGTGCGGTAAATGATGCCCTGTGCCCCCTCAGTCGTCAGTCGGAACATACTCAGATCAGAGACCCAGAAGATGAGTAGCCGTTGCACCACATGAGATGTGTGCTGCCTTGGCAGGAGGTGAAAGACGGAGAGGAGATGGAGGTGCGGCGGTGGTGGTGGTGGTGGTGGCTATGTACAAAAAGCCGGAACAAAGTTTAGTTGGTGAGGCAGGAAAGGAGCTCCGCGAGGCATGGGGTGGCTTTGAATCAGATTGAAGTCATGCTATCAGAGAAGTCAAGGAGCTCATTATTACATGAAGTGCATATTAAAGGGGGATTAAAGATGTGAAAGTGGGCTCAAGTGCTAATCCTCTTCAACAGGTGCAGCGGGGTTGATTATGAGAATGCTATGAGTGGTTCAGTGAGTGTTTCCTCACCGCTCCAGATATAGTAACGAAAAATCTTTATGTTCTTGTGTTCGTTTATTCAGATTTAGGTGAATGCAATGGGTTTATAATGACGACACACAACACAAAAATCCCCACCAAAACGTAATCTATAAAAAACAATAAAGCATTTTAAATTGAAAAAATAAAATAATATGTTATATTTACATACAAAAATGGAAAAATACATCCCCCCCCCCCCCCCCCCCCCCCCCCCGTTTTTCTGATGTTGCAGGAGCTTTTCAAATGCAGGACTGAATGCTGAGTCAGAATGTTTTTGAAACTGATCATCTTTAAATCGTCTCCTGTGTTTGGAATAACATACATTCTCGATTATCGTAGGTAATTATGGCAGACCACAGGAGGAACAGGGAAACCTTTCCAACAAAAGGGAGCTCAAGCTCAACAAGGGCAATCCTCTCCACTCTCTGGTTGTCATGGTAACTTATTAGACACTGGGAGGGTTAGAGCGGAGGGATGCACATTTTTCAGTCTTATTGGCCTTTTGGCACAGTTATTATATGCTATACTTCACATCAGTATCTCTGCATGCATATTTTCACATATGACTACATTCAAACGTTACAAATGATCTGTGCTGAAACTGTGAATAGAAATATGTGGACTACATACAGCGATTCCCTCACGACGAATTGTAAATTTCAGAGGCTGCCAGCTAGATTTTTTTCTTTCAGGACAGGCATGTAAATAAGTCTTGTTTGTGTCAGACAGGGTGTTTCTAGATTACCGATGCTGCCATCTCGGTGAGAGCACTTGCAGAGCACAACAGGACAAATATTGCTCAAGCTGCCGGATGGTGGCCTAACTGATGCATTCATGCCATAGGGCATGCGATGGGACAATACAGTCGTAGCGTGGCAGCAGGGGTGTTAAATATATTGTAAACTTGTGGGAACAATTACACTAAGGAGTGCTAATGACTTCTACGTAGTGTAATGCATCAAATATTGAATATGTTGTGCAAGATACATGCAAATAAGGGAAATTATAACACAGAAATCATTTGAAATGCACCTTTTAAGAAATGTGCTCTGTAAACTCAAGAAGTGTAAACCTGATATGATTTCCACCGAGTCCACAGATTTTCTCCTGTAAAGCAGATCGAATCAGCAGACATGAAGCGGTGATGAGCCGGTTGTATTGAATGAGGCTCAGGTGACGTGAGCCAGTAAATACGCACGTCCACCAACTACAGACACAACAGCTTTACCTAATCTACGGGATCACAGTGGGAATTTATAGAACTCCCTCTCAACTCTGCCTGCCACGTTATCTCACTTTGGACAGCTGGCTAACGGCAGTGTGGTTGCCATGGAAACATGCTAAATTTCTGACAGAGAGGAATAAGACACAGCCGTTTTTATCCTGAGAACTCAGATATAAGGGAAGCAATGGAGAGAATCTCTGCTACTTGCACGAAGGGCAGATTTCGTCTGACGACACTAAAAACTGCCACTTGTGTTTAAAGACGCAGAACTGAGGCGCAGATTTTTACTGCCGGGAATGTCGGGCAACCGTAAACTACATGTGACCCTCGTTAAACAGATGCTTTTCAGAGCAGTGTAACCAGTCTGTACTGTACCTTTTAACCACTGACTCACTTTTTGATGTCATACACTAGTGCCTAGCTGAAGTCTCAGATCTCAGCCGTTGTACCAGTTCTGGTTCTGAAACCATTGTACCCGAGTGCTCCACAAGGACTGCTTGTTAAATTTAGTTTGAGTACACATGTATCCAGAAGATTACTGGTACTTGTGAATATGAATTGTGACATGGACTCATCTTATTTCCAGTATGGCCTATGTTTTGTCACTATTAAACTCTACTGCCTTTTTTTTTAAGATGGATGGCATTTAGTGGGCCAAATCTATCTCACAAGGTTAATGGAAGTGAATAATAATTTATGGAACTGCCGTGTGATTTCAGTCCAAAATTCAAAGGCTTCCTCTTTGGCCCGAGCTACATCCTTCCACCCAGTTTCATGAAAATTAGTTTGGAGTTTTTTTCCGCAATCCTGCTTTCAAAACAACCAAACCAAAAAAAACCCGTCCATGGTGAAGTAATAAATCATAGTAAAGGAGGTGTAATAAGTAGAAGACAAAGCAAATGGTGGCCATTGATTCACACTGGCTTTCAGATCAAGTTACCTGTAAGCTTCTGTGTCTTCACCCAGATGTGCAGGACAGCTACCTGCACATTTTCCATTAGAAACAGCCAGGCACAGGTGTTTGCCTTCTCTCAGAATCATCCTGGTAATAATCTCTCTGACTTTCTGCTATGCCCAGACTAATTGATGTCTGAAAAGCGAACCCGTCCGCATCCAAGAATAGATCTGACTCCCACCCACGCACCTCGCAAAGAATCCAAAGTGGCATCTGTCCAGTGCTGGTATTCTCTTGTCAGTATGCGAGTAGAGTACACATGGATAAGTCACTAAAGCCTCTGTTTATTTGTGTCACACAGGGCTCAAGGTCCCCTGGTGTGTTGAGAGCATGAAAATACCAACAGTTGTTGTGAAGAGTTTTGTGTGTTTGTCAAGAATCTGTGACTGCAGAAGAAGCTCAGCAATTTAAATGTTTTTTTCTTCAGAGACAAAACTTACCCTCATGCTGTGAAAATGTTTCGGAGATTACAGTGCGATTCGACAGGCAGTCCAAGTTGACGTGAGCCTACATGAGGGCTTTCTTTGTGAAAGCAGATGAAAGTGTGTTAGAGGGGCAAAGGTGGACGGGATAACAAGAGGCTTCAGTGACCTGCCTGCTGGTACTTCGGGCTGTATTCCCATAATAAACTCACCTGCTAGTCTCTCACCCTTCCCCCTGCCCTCTCCCGTCAGACTCCGATCCATCCATCTTTATTTTCCCATCTGCACTCCTGAGTTACAATGGTCAAAAATGGAGCACTCAAATTACAGTCTCGTTGTGCTTAATATAGCCAACAACTGTGTGTGTGTATGTGTTTATGTGATGAGGGAGTGCCATGGCAACCGGGCTTTGCTTGTGAGCGTCTCCCCTTCTCCTTTAAATGCTCCTTTTCATTAACATCAAAGAAAGCTGTCAACACCAATACTGGTAATTGCGTTCTGTTTGTGGTGTGTTACATAATAATTAAGCATTCTTACATGCAGTTTGAAGAAGTAAACACACACACACACACACACACACACACACACACACACACACACACACACACACACACACACACACACACACACACAGTACGCAAGGGACAGCAGAGACTGACAAATATTACACACAGGCTTCATTTGTTCCTCCCTCTCTCTCCATGTGCAGTGACTCTATTCACAAACTGCTGTGTGTCAGTTATTACAGATAAGGACTAATCGAGGCTGCATGAAATTGAAATTCAGTATTAAAGGAAACTGTTGCAGTGACAAAGCAGAGCGAGTCGAACGTGATAATTTTAATTATGACAAAATTATGAGAAGCGTTACTTTAAAATGGTAACATGCCGATGGAATACAGCTCAAGTGTGTCAAGTCAATTTTCTGTCAAGTGATGGACGCCTACAGATGCATTTCTGCTTCATCAGCCTGGTGAGACATTCAGTGCATCACAGAGGAAATGTTAAGTCTATAACTGCTTGTGTGCCACCAGTGGGGTACTTAGAGTGGATTTATTGTACAGCGCACAGTGAATCCCGCTTCTCATTCTTAATGTGTTATTTGTAACACGCAAAAGCAGATTGTTTTGGCCACTTAGGAGCAGCAGGAACAAGTTGTGCACACAGCATCGACTCAGTATTATCGTCTTAAGTTTACTGTATATGGTGAACTATTAGGAAAGTGTTCCCTGCGTTCACATCCAGATATAGGTAGGACTGGGTGTAGTTTAGAAGTTTTGAATTCCAGTATTGATACTTTGACTTTGTTTGCAAAGAATGAAATTAGACATCCTAATGTGAGATTTACCTAAATTGACAGATTTTATCGACATGACTGGGCTGCCTAATCACAGCCAATGTATGGTAAAGGCCGTGGCTCAGTAACGCCGATGAGATATCCTCCTGCGTAAACATAGTAAAAGTTGCGTTTTGAACAAGCAGCATCCAACTGTAATATTACTCATTGGTTTGTGAACTTCCGTTTTGAAACCTCGAGTTCGGCATTTCGACCATCTTGTTGTTTTGGAGCCAGAAGTGACCATATTTGGGTGAGCCGGGGTGGAACAAAAGGTGGATCTGACTTAATCTGACTGAAAACCTAAGGACATTATGCCCACCCGCCTGTAACTGTGCGCTCTTTGAGGCCTAAGATCTAATAAATGATGGAATTAATTTTCAGGTGGTCAGGAGTCAATGAAACCATAATAACTTATGGAAAGAAATGATCGACTTTGTATTTCATGAGAGAAGCTGAATGGGAGTCAATGGACTGATTTTTGGAGCCAGCTCTTAGTGGCAACCGCTGGTATTGCACTTTAAGTCACTTAAACATTGTCTTCACTTTCTAGACCCAGAAGCTACATCCACTTTTATATACAGTCTATGGTTTTGAAATGAAAACATATTAGTGTGGAGGTAGCCTAGGAATCAAAGTTGAGTACTGATTGAGAAGGAATTTTCATGACTAGATGGTCTTGAAGCATTTTAGTTGGTGATAAAGAAGTATTGAAGCTCTGCAGTAGTCACAGTAGATGAACATGAATCCAGATTCACTCTCATTTTAGTTGTGTTAAACTCTCCAACAAGTAGTGAAGGAAATATCGGGCTATGTAGCTGCTAAATGCTATAATATATTCACCAGTTTCTTGCTGTGTCTGTTGTTTGGTGTTGAGCAGGGAGTTTATAGTAGATTTTAGGGACTTTTGTGTTTTTGCTCATCTTTCAGTTATTACCCTGAGCAACCCCATGAGTGTGACTCAAAACCGTAAAACTAGGGGCAAGAAAACGAGCTTAAAGATGTATAAAGCTCTCTATAGCTGAGAAGGACTGCTGAGTGACTCATATTACATCAGGCGTATTAAAGTAACTTTCATTTGTGTTTTTCTGTATAGGGAGGGACCCACAGCCAGGGACTCTGAAGTATCTACAACCGACCCTGTCGTCAAAGAGGGTCCAGCCCCGATGGAGGTTTGTTGAAGAGTCAGCGCTGTGAGTTAAGCTCAAGCCTGTGCAGATCATTGGTGCTGCTCAACCTGCAGCACAAGCTCACCATCCCCGCCGAGCACTGTGGGTGAAAACCTGGCCACATCCCCCAGGCCTGGCTTCAGGAGAGGGCCCTGCTGCTGTACCACATCTGTCCTCTATTGGCCACTTCATTAGATACTTTGTACCATTTCCCATCTGGCTTCTTGCCGTTGTCCAGTTAGACGTGGGAGACGCTCAGCGACTATCTACTTGACCCCAGTAACAAAACTTTAAAGGTCACGGAGACATGTGGACCCCTTCGTTATGATAAGTTTACTGATTCCAAACAGAAGTTGTTTTCTAAAGAATTCAAGCTAATAAAATAAATTGAAAACATTACAAGAAAATACACTGCATAGATTTAATAACATATTTGAAATTCTTTAGATGCTTTAAGTCTAATAATAATTCCTCTCATATATTCAAACAACTCTTGCCCACCCAGTTTTTATCCACACATCATGGCGTGAAGGAAATCACATTTTATGATCCATGTGAGAGCAACTGTTAGATTCCCACTTTTTCTTTACTTTTACTATCAACATCATTCTTGACTTAATTCGGTCATCAGTTCTAAATTGTTCCAAATGGTTTTTGGGAAATTCACAGAATTCCCCGGATTTCTCTGAAAATGATTCAATGATGATAGGGAAAATTATACTGGCACCACGTGGCAGTAATGCTATCGCCCACTTAAACAAGCCTGATGGACAGCGCTTCACACTGAACAATTTACTGCAACAAAAAAAGTTTTTGCTTTCAAATGAAATTACATTCTGGTTGTTAATTTCCGCCTGGCTGCTTGTACTCTCTGAAGCTGGAGGCAGCTGCCCATCTTTACCTGCACGCCGTCAGCACTCATCTGCCATCTTCACTGAACAATCAAACTGCACTCGGTCTCTTTTCCTCTTCCGTCATTCAGGTGCATCTGTGCGTGTGTGTGTAGGTGTGTGTTAACCTTCCGATGCATCAGAGATTTAAGCTTGTTGTGAAACCCTCCTCCAGTTTACTGACTAGTATATCTTGTAATTAGTCTTTGAGATTTGGTGAGCGTAAAATCAGTAGTATGTATGATATGATGTTGTTGTTTTTTTTAAATGTCAGTCAAAAACCCAGAGATATCAAAATGTATTATCATAGAAGACAGAATCGACAAAAAATAAATAAATCATATTTTAGAAGCTGGATCCACTTTTTTGGCATTTATATTTAAAAAATAACAAATGACCAATTATGAAAACTCAACTTTGAATGTGCCAATCAAGTTTTTCTGACCCTGATCCCAATCCACTTAAATGCTGATCAAATGTGTATCCACCTCATTGAATTCACAGCTGCTATCTGACTGATTAAAATACTGGAAGTCCTGTCACAAAAATATGTAGTTCATATCCCTTAAGTAAAGAAAAGATGGGACAATGCTGATTTTAATTTAAACAGCAACACTTGCAGGCTGAGATGGACAGAACAGAAGAGTGCATTAAAGAAAGAAAACCATTAACATATATCTGGATTGGCCCCTGATACTGATATTTAGGAGAGGTTTATTGTCAAAACCCACAAAAAATGCACCCTATATATATATACTATACACCGGGTATAAACAATATATCTGCGCTACTGTCATGCCTCCATGATATCAACTGCCGTGGCATCCTATTCTCGTGAAAGCTATATCTCAGAAACGCTTTGAAGGAATTTCTTTGACTTTTACAAAAGCTATTATTCAAACTCAAGGGTGAAGTGACTGTGACCTCACTAAACATGTTGATGACAATAACTCCAGAATTTAAATGATAACATTTCACACAAATGTAAAAAAAATAATAATAATGAAGTGATGACATTTTATGTCTAAAAGGTCAAAGGTCAACTTCATTATCATGATCTGCAAGAACACTTTTCTGTCCATTATTTAGAACCATAACGCTGAAAACACAAAAGCGCTGCAGTGTGGTGCCACATCACTGCAGCAGGAGCTGCACAGTACAAGAAAAGCCTTTTCTCCAAGCGATTTTTTTTTTTCTAGGAATGGTCATGTTGGAAAGAGGGCAGTTGCATAAAGTTTTATGGGGCAGTACGTTCACATGTACCTAGCCGCCACCAGTGTCGGGGTTACACATAGAACATAATAGGAGCGGCTGTTTTGAAGCAGGTGTGTGTGCTTTGGCAGCCGCATTTGAACACAGACAAGGAATTTGACACCGGTTTTTGTTTCTCTCAAGGAATTTACACTCTAAAACAGAAGACATGTGGCAGAACGAAAACAATAAAGTGTAACAAAGTCAAACCAAAACAGTTCTATTTATAAATCCCTAAAAATGTACTTAATACCATTTATTTAAGTCCCTCAAAGTCTTCACTACATATATACCATTATATAAGTCCAAAGAGACATGGATGTAAACTGTAACTTGATAATTGGGTGAGACTTACAACTGCCAGGTGGTAATTCAGGCTGATCTTTCAATTGATAAGTGTGCTTTAAAATGATATGAATTGGGTTTAAAACATTTTATTTGTATAAGTTTTAACTAGACAGAAACATGAACCTGAAAAACACTGAGCATTGTCAGATGCTGCTCTGCATGCAGACGGCCTCCAAGTGTTTGGTCAGTGCCAGTGTGGAGTGTCTGTCTTGTGTCATGTTGAGTTAATGCTTTGTGATTCATGACAAATCAAATTGAAATCACCTCGTCTGCTTTTTCAGAATTCTCCGAGAGGGCAAGAGATTTTGTCTCTCTTCTTCCGCCCACCCGTCTCATCACACACACACACCCACACAAAGAAAGATAAAACACAGACCCCGAGGTGCATTAAGTCTGAAGAATTGACAGATGGAATCAAACAGTGAGAACCGATGAAAGACAAGTCACAATATGTTGGTTGGCGTGAGTGTGTGTGTGTATACGATCAAAGCTAATCTCAAGGCGATCCCAAAAAACACAGCGTCACTGTTCACTCAGCAGGAGCTGGAGTGTGAATATCTATGATTAGAATAGCGCTATTTTTCATATCCCAGAGAAACAAGAAGCACAACACCACCGATGGGAGATGGAAAGCAGCAGCAAACCGTTTTTCTATGACGTGACAGAAAAGTCAAACACCCCTTCGTGTGCCAGACTTTGCCAAAAATATAATATTTGCCTCATTTCAGGACCATCGGGGCTCGCAGTTGTGAAATTTCCTCATTTCCCCACATCATTTCACAAAGCATTTATTGCGTTTAGACCGAGCAATATAATATATTTGCAAATCCGATTTTCTCGGCAGAGCGATCTCAGGACATCTCCGGGTGACTGAGCACAGAGGCTGAGGACCCCTGAGCGCTACCGCGTTTACGTAGATGTCAATAATTCAAATATTGTCACAGCACAAGAGGGAGAAAAGAGATGATTGATATTTGCTGAGACTTAACACTTGGCCTCTATCAGGTCTCTGCTCATGACATTTCTCAATTAATGACATGTTGCAGGTCTGCTGGAGCACCGAGATCTATACTGCTGATAAATCTCAGGCTCATATGTCGTCCTTGTTGGGGGTCTCAGAGATATTGGATTCTTGGCCTTAGTTTGGAGTGGTTCCCTGAAGAGCAATCCAGCAAAGTGGGATGACTTAGATTAGCATTAGTGTGTGACTAGCATAGAGGACAACTAACCACGGGACTTAGATTCAACAAGGACGTAGATAAACTGTGTGTGTCTACCTTCGAAGACAACTGACTGGAGATATGCATAATTATCATCCCTCTGTTTTAGCACAGTTCAATAGCTTTGCTCCTGTACTCTGTGTTCCCTGTCCTTTCCCTTGACCTATTAAAATGATATTGTTGCTTTAACAAATGGTCTTCGAGCTGATGATTCACTCTTAGATGATTTGAGAGCTTTGTCTTGTGAAGCCAAAATCCAAGCACTGCACGGAATCACAAAGGTTTTTAGTATGAGAGGAGGCTGCTTCTTTTTACTGCGTAATTTTGGACCGAGTGCCAAGGACACCAGTTTAAAATAATTAAGGCATGAGCCAGCAGGACTAATGCAGAGCGGCTCCTCTGCAAGTTTTTCTCTTCTCTCAAAGTAGTTAATACTTTTTTTGTGACAGCATATTGATTTATAGTAGTGAAATTCACTCTTTTTTCCCCACTTTGCTCCTCTGAGAGTCAGATACGTGGGACTGGTGAAGGTAGAGGTTTCATGTGTTCCTCAGACAGCTCCTAATACAGAGTCTTTTTCATAAGATTTAACTTCAGTTGACAGACTTTTACTGCACTTTCATGATAAAGGTAAAAAAGTAAACCTTCCTAAGTTTAATCATTTCGAAAATATTTTAAACATAGTATTACAATTTAGCACAGGCAAAAAGAAGATCCATTTAACCAGCATCAGATTTATCTTTAACTTACTTTTTATTTTGTTGTCAGTTTAAAGGTTAATTAGTGTGCCTCTTTTACCAATGAGAATTAACTGGTACTGTAACATGAAGTGTTAGTGCTGGTAACCTGCAGTTTAATATACATCATGCACTGAATTAAAGCTGTGGGTTATATTGTTGACTGAAACGAGGTTTGAGGTTTTCCTATTTTCAGTTTTAAGAGACACCTGACACTCAAAGTGTGTATCTGTTTTCATTGCATCATTAAGAACATATAAATTATACAGAAATGGGTAATTGAGTAACGTGCTCATGTGATTGTGCACCTGCGGACACTTTGATAGGTTTTTAATTCATCAGAAAAAGTCAATGGACAGTAATGACGCAAGTATATTATTTCATTCATCCAAGGTCTTGTCAGCATCAGCGTTAAGTGACCTTCCACGAGTCACTCAGCGAATGGCATGTGACTCTAATCAGGCTGCTCATGATTGACAACCCTGCTGGAGCACGCACAGAGGACCTACACACAGTAGGTCATCACTCATCTACACAACACACACCGAATCTTACAGAGGAGGGGATGTTACACACCAACATGATCATGTGAGACAGATGTAGAGATGCACACCTGAAACATGCACTCGCACTCCACTGAAACAGGTCAATCGGACAAACAGGGTTGAGTGAATCAATAGTTCTGAATTATTCCTATTATCATTTATGGTGTATAGTGTTTATCCACATATGCGCCTGGCTATTGAGCTGCATCCACCTCCACTCCCTGAAGGTGGAAGGGCATCCTTTAAACCACGGGATTGACCATTATAGAGTGGCATAACACTTTCAAAAACAACCTTGAACACTCACCGATCTTAGATCTTTAGCGTTTTATCGGCTGTTATCAAAGCTGCTTTGAGATTTCCTCATTTAGCCACTTATACTGTATAAAAAAAAAATTCTGATCATTACAATTATAATACAACAAATAGTGTCTCTTTAAAGACCAGCTGTCACAGTTGCAGCAATTTGCTGATGCTATGCTTCTCCACTTCTTTTGCTTTTTAAATATAAAGCATCGATAACATCTTGTAATTTATCTCATTAGAGTTTGGGGAAAAGATGTTGGGTTTTACATTTAAATTTTATGATAAAACAATCATAACAAAATGTTACATTGGCTTCACAACGCCTCTTCATCTCCTCACTCAGACTTTAGTGTGTGATGGGTAAGGTCTTTCAATGCCATCCCTTACTGAGGTCAGAGGTCAGCTCATCCATCATGGAGTAGCGTGCTCCACTCACATCCTCCGGGCCACCTGATATTATGTAGCAAGACACACTTAGCGGCAGAGATACACACTTGAAGGCACCTGAAAGGCGTTTAACGACCTTGTGCAATCACATGAAGAGGCTCCTCTGCTGATTGGCAATTAAAGTGTTGATCATTTGTCCATCTCCAATCAGCAGCAATTTGACAGGTAAGAACTTTGCCATAGATGTCTCCTTCATGTTCCTCTGTCCCTCTACATGTATATTACTTTTACATTTTTATTTTAGGAAACTATTAAATGAGTGATTGCAGTGGTTCTTAATCTTTTTAGGAGTATGACTTCCTTTTGAGATTAAAATAGATTTTCATTTAGCACATGAACCTGTCACTGTACGCAGCCTCTGAAGTATTTAAATGCAGAGTATGACTTGATAGTCACAGCCACACACCTCTTCAATAGGCAGTGGTAGAGGAAGTACTCAGATCCTTTACTTAAGAAAATGTACCAGTACAGCACTGTAAAAATACTCCATTACAAGTAAAAGTCCTGTGTGAAAAATCCTACTTAAGTAAAATTAAAACAGACATCTAAGTAAATAGATGGGTATTCGGTTTCTCCCTGTTTCATTTCATTGTAAAAAAAATTACAGAGCCTGTTTTAAGACCAGACAGAAAGCATGGTTGCACAGTGGCAGCAGGTTGGTGACAATGTTGTGTTTTACAAGTTACTGCAAAACATAAATCTGTCCAGGAAAGGCTGTCGGGTGCTGCCAGTGTTGTGGTTACAGAGGAGGTTTGAGAGATTTGCTCCCCACAGCAACTAACCATGATGTGGCTGTGGCTCTGAGCTATTGATTGTCATTTTAAGGCCCTCTGGATAAGTATGCGTCTAAAAGCCTCTAATGTAAACATTATGTAAAGAGTCCTGTGCCGTGCTGACAGTGACTTTGTGTGCCCTTCTTGCAAAAAGCCTCATGGAGAATTTCTTTAGATAGTGTTGCGAAGGCGCTCAAGAGTGGAACTGTGACAGTCCTAGTAAAGGACATATAATCAGCTAAAGCAGCATTGCATTACTAAACAACCATGTAACCAACCAGCTAAGCAGAAGCTTCTATATAATCATACAAGAAAATGGTATTGCTCAATGTGAACGTGAATGTTTATCGTGTATATGTTTATGTGTCGCTTCAGAGGGTCGGTCACATGAAGGTTACATACATGCTGTGTGCGCATTTGCAGGTGAAGAAACTTTCCACAAAGGATGTATCCATATATGGTAAACTGCGTTTCCTCACAAAGTTGAATAAAAAGAGCTGCACGTACACAGCTCAAGGTGCTAAAGTGCTTGGTGTGCTTAGAGAGCAGAATCTGACTTCCTGTTCACTTACGTTCGACTCACAGGTGTTTATATCAATTTTTGCAGCTGCTTGCAGGCTTTTTTGTATTTTCGCTTTTTTACCTGTATACTTTTATAATTTTTCTTGGAATAAAAATACGACCCCGACCATTGTTCGGGAGTCGAACCAAACACTGTAGTCCACAGTCACTGCTGAGCTGAAGTAACACCTCACAAAGACTGCTAAGACTACTGTACCGTCTCAGTCCTGTTTGAAGATATGGTGATAAAAGTAAAGAATATGTATATTTACATCAAAGTTATCTGAGCACACTCCTCCGCTCCTCCTCCGCTCCCTTCACTGGTTACCAGTAGCTGCCTGCATCCGTTTCAAAACATTGGTACTTGCGTACCGTGCTGTGAACAGATCGGGTCCAGTCTACATCCAAGACGTGGTCCAACCTTACATCCCAGCCCGCTCACTCCACTCTGCTTCTACCAATCGGCTTGTTGCTTCCTCGCTGCGAGCTAAACACTCTACAAAATCAAGACTGTTTGCTGTCCTGGCTCCTAAATGGTGGAATGAGCTCCCCACCGACATCAGGACGGCAGAAACTCTGTACATCTTCCGCCGCAAACTAAAAACACACCTCTTCAGACTTCACCTTGAACAGTAGAACTTTAGCAGCACTTAAAATAGCACTTACTGATAGCACTTTGAAGTTTGGCTTTCTTGAAGAAATTGTATTTTCTTGATTCCTGTTGTTCTGGGTTTTGTACCCTCATGGTTGTAAATGCACTTATTGTAAGTCGCTTTGGATAAATGCGTCAGCTAAATGAAATATAATGTAACGTAATGAGCAGCTCAAAGACAGACGGCCGGATCCGTACACAAAATTCAAACTGAGAGAGTTTCATTTGTAACTATACATATAATTAACATGTCATCAGTCACAAAGTCCTGACACGTTACGATTATTGTTTGTGAAATGTGGCCGCTCCTTATGTTGTAGCACGGCTCCACAGACAACGTCAACAGAGGCTAGTTTATAACGTTAGGAGCAGCGATACCGTAAGATGCTGTTTATTTTTAAATACTTAAAAGGTTAAATGCCACTGCTTTTGTGATGTCAATATTTCTTCTTATTTATTTCACCGAGGTTATTTGCATTCTTTTTATTTATATATATTTCAGGCAGCTGAGCTCTGCACTGCTGTAGAAATACTCTGCCACCATAAAAAAAAAGGTTGATTGTTTTTTAGTGTTTGGCAGAGTATTCTTTTATTTGACACAACAGCAATTTCTTTTTTATTACTTGAAGGCTTCATCCTACTCTTGTGTCGGGAGTGTCCTTTTCAAATAAAAGAATTCAGGTTGAAACACTAATTTCATTGGTTATTGTTTTGTTTTTTTGTGATATCAAAACTGATATCATGGATTTTAGGTTGTAAAATGAAAACAGAAGGGAGGGGTGGCGGGAGGGTCATATAATGTGGATATTTAGAATTAATTAATTTAGTTGAAACTGGTCACAAATTGAATTGAATTGAATTGAATTGAATTGAATTGAATTGAATTGAATTGAATTGAATTGAATTATAATGTATTATTCCTATGTATACTCTGTATGTGTGAGTCTAGAAATTGTGGCTCAGAGTGGGAAAAGAGAAACTGCAGATGGGATGTCGTAAGGTTGGCATAACCTAATTGGATTTCTTGGAAGTGGACAAAAGTGTTCAGGGGTCACGAGCTCGTGTCTTTCACCTCCACATGCCTTTAATAGGTTTTTACTCAATAGAGAAGAATACTCTAAAATGCTCTGTATACAGGATACAGTAAATGACAAGAAATAAATGAGCATTAAAAGATCCCCACTGCTGCCAACCACAGCTGAATTCAGCAGTGTGCTCCAGAATGCCTCTCTGTGGTCAAAAAGAGGTCATTTCATCAAGAGTTAGATCTGCCTTTCTTCTCTGTGAGCACGCCGGGTCAACAACGTGGAGAGCTGTGAATCACTGTCTGTGAACTAGACTTCCAGGTGTGTTGGATTGGACTCAGGCAGACATTACAAAAGCCTCTTGCCACAACGATTTGCACTTAAATGTTGCTGTTAAACATTTTTGTGTTAAGGCCAGAATGAGTTGTAGCCCTGATCATCATCCTGGATGTTCCCTCCCACGCTTCTCCTCTGGTTTTAATTTGCAGCAACTCGCTTATTCTGTCCTCAGAGTAGGTTTCAGACCACACTTCGACAGATCGCGAACATACTGTTGTATAGAGAGTCAGACGAAGAAGTAAAGTTCAATGAACCTTTACTGTTTTTTTTCCCCCTCTTCTCATGTACAACAATCTTTTTTGTAAAACTGAAATAAAGACAAAATAAATCACTCAATCAACAAAGTATGTCAAAATAAACTTGCATATCTTTCTCTTTGTTGTACAAGACACAATGAAACACTGTGATAAATCACCTTCCTTTTCAACAAGGATAGCTTAATAATGAACATTTTGCTGAGTCATCACAATGACACACCCTAGTTTAGATGCTAAAATACTAGCTCCATAAAACGTCCCTCTATATGTTAAAATATCTGCGCAAACATTCAATAAACAGTACAATTCAGCACATATGATATTTTGGTGCTCACAAGCATTGCTTTTCAAGGCACTCAAGGTAAGAAAGGCAGAAGATTATCTGCCCACGTGATCCCTCACTTCTGCTCTGGGCTGGAATCGTTACTCCGGCCACATCATGTGACCCTATTGGCCAACGAATGAAAAGAAGACTTCTACTACTGAAACTAACTGCAATATAACATGCAACCACCAGCGGGATAAATAAAAATAATCTAAACATCAACTCAATATACAGAACAACCTTGTTGAAGCTTTCAGCAGGGTTGGCAGGGTACAGAAGCCTGAGTCATAAAAGGCTCATTAGAGGTTAAGCACAAAGCTCTTGAAGTACCACTCATTGTAAAAGACGGCACCTGAATTACTTTTAGTCTATTTTCTTTCTTAAAATGAAGGGTCTAAAACACCAGATAATCTATAAAAACTAGCTTTACTTAATTCATTCTCACTTTGCTGCTTCTGGATTATTTCATTACTTTCTCTCAATTTATTGATCGCAGAAAGTGGAGGAGGGGTCAGCATACGATCATCAGTTACTAAAAGGATCTCTGAACTTGAACACTACCTTTTTATCTTATGTAATTCTTTCCATTCACCTCCTTTCTCCTTGTCGGATTTCAGACTCTCATTCTTTGTTTCTGTTAAATTAAAGCCTGTCAGAGGATCCTTAAAAAAAAAAGGCTAATTTGCATCCTAGCTGTTCATCAGTCAAGCCGCAGTCACTTCCAATATTACAGCCTACTGTCCTGAAGCGCTGTTTTATTTTATTATCAACGCCATGAAGAAAAAAAAAGACACAAAAAAGTCCTCTGCTGCCAGTGGCTCTGCCAGAGACTGGAATTGATCTCAGCACTGAGAATCCCTCTGCTGTTTTTTCACTAATCATCCTGGGCTGAATCAACAGTGAAGGCATCAATCGCTGTGAACGACACAGCTGCAGATGAGGTGAAAAGCTATTAAACTTTATACAAAAAACAAGTAGATCTCATTCAAGTGATTGTAGTAATAATGCATAATGTTTATTCACAAACACAGTAATTGTAGTGCTTTACGACAGCATTAACAACGTCGTGACTGGGATGGTGACCATGACCATGAGAGAGGCTGTTCTTTTAGCCAAAAGAGTGTTTTCACATTCAAAACCACAGCAGAGATTCACAGAAAGCTTTTCCCCCAAAACCTCATACAAAATTTAGAAGGACCTCCAGTTTCATCAGTCTCTATCAGTTTGACTGACAGTCGCTCTCCCCACTGAGGCTTGAGTGAAGTATCATGATAGGTGACGGAGCTCTGAGGCTTTGTTGTTTACACACAGGCGAGGATGAAAAGAGCAGATATACTATTGACAGATGCTAAATTTTTAATGGAGCTGTCCTGTGTCATCTGACATTTCTCTTGGCCTCTTCTTTTGAATATGTGGTGAAAAAAAGAAAAAAAGATTTTGAGTTTTGTTACAACTGACTAAGCTCCCCGAATGGTTTATTCCTCACAGCACGATTTCTGTCACCTCTGCAACTCTGGAGCCTCATAGACCATTTTCAAACATGAACATTTAAAGTCAGAAACAATAAACATTAAGAAAGAGAAAATAAATCAATGCTTGAAATGTGTTCGAGTCCATTTTCATAATTACCTTGGACAATCTACATCGCCATCAATGATGCCATCATTTGCTTATTGCGAAAATACATTTCTTAAAATAATTATTATGGCTGGAACTCATGATTCACTTAATTAGTGATTTAGTTGCTGATTTTCAAAATTAACCATTTATCCATTTTTGCATATAGAACTGAAAAACAAATTTCCTGGAAACTGTAAGTCTTCACATTTGATAAACCAGTGAAAATGTTTCTCTGATTAATGCTCTTTAAATTTGCTAATAGGCTCATCAATTGTTAAATTCCCTAAAAATATTAGATTTCCCCCGATAAACGCGTTCTCGTTTCTAGCTGACACGCCGGTTGGAAGACTGTACCGACCACACTGCATGTTTTTGTTGTTTTGTGTTTGGACAGCACAAATATGAGTCATTACACGAGGCTTGTGAAATGATGGTGGAACAGAAAAACTAACGCCATAGCTGACCTGAGTCCTGGCAACAGTTACAGGAGTTCAAAGTTTGCACAGAGTGACTCGGAGAGAAAGCGAAGCTATTTCAGTGCGATGCCAGGTCCCATTTGTCACTTGTGGCAGCAGATGACATCGACTGGACATCCAACTGATTCACAGAAAACAAAACACACTGGAGGTATTACTCTGAACCTGTCAGGGAGGCTTTCCACCTCCTCTGCAGTACTGAGCCTAAAAATCTCAAAGCAGAAAAAGTTGACTTGGAAGTTTTGCTCCATCGGGATCTCATAAAATCCACCAACCAAACAATAATTCGATCTAAAAATTCCATTTAAATTTATATTCCGCAACAATGAAAGCTAATTTCTCTGTGTAAATATGCATTATAATACCACTTTGTAATTCCCTCCAGATGTTGACTTTGCTGAGAAATGCAGCTGCTCAGCTCAGAATAATAAGCATTCAAAGAGGACTATAAAAGCCCTTGGCTGTTCAACAGCGTATAATGTGCCCTCACCAGGTTTGTTTGGTTTTGGAGGAGAAAAAAAAAATGAGTATCCTAATATTTTTCAGATGGCTGAGCAGCGCATGATTGAGTATTGTAATTGCTGATGTTAAGTGACACCCCGTTTCTTTCAATACGGGTGTTGCATCCTTGCAACAAGCTCCATAACCTGCGAGGCAATTAGGAAAACACACTTCACTACAAGAGGAAAAGTGCAGGGACAACTACCTGTGAGGGCATTAGTGAACGTTTTCTAAGAGTGTGCTAGTATCAGCATGTCGCAATCATATGGTAGACGTGAAGTTGGGGTGTTTTTGTCTATGTCTCCCAAATGGAGGCCCAATTTTCAAAATTACATTTAAAAAGTGACAATGAACTCCTAAATTAGCCAAATGTTCCTCTTCCTCACTGACCTTTTGAATTCAAAAGAAAGAACGGCACCTAAATGGCATTTTATGACTGATTGACTCATTAGAAATAAGCAGGGTGCACTTTTCTATAAGCAGCATCCATCTAAAAGAGCAGAGGACATTCAGTGACTTGCAGGAATTTGCACAATTCCCCTTTCCTTCTCTGACCTCTATCTAGTGCGCTTAAGCAGGGCCCCTGAGGAAAGCTTGACAACAACATTCATTCACTTTATCGCCATGGGACGGCACAGCATTCAGCTGCAGGACACTAATTCATAGTTCGGCTACATTTTGCATAAGAGCTCCTTTTTAAAACCGCCACCTCAAATTTCAAAAGAGAAAATAACCCTGTTCTACTCTTGAGGCCGGCGTTGCAGAAAAAGGTCAAAGAAAAAAATAAAGACAAGCCTTTTCAGAAAGTAATTTCCTTGCACTTTGACCATATAATACAAAGCTAAGTTGGGACCCCCCCCCCCCCCCATTTTTTTTAAAGATTGAAAGTCACATCTGTATCAAATACCCTGTAGGTTTAATGGAGGGCAGTGTAAGCCGATCCTCTACATTTATGGAGCCTCCTAAAGAGATTCAAATAAATCTCCCGGAGCTTGGCTAAAAGGAGGAGAGGCCACGCTTGGCAGAATAACTCCTGTCTCATCTGAATCTCTCAGGGGAGGGAGAGACATTCAACAGAAAAGGGAACTGCAGACAGTAATTCCATCTGTAAGAGGGCACAGGTATAGAGGTGATGAACGCCTCTGTGCTCATTATTAATGAGCCCTGCTGTTTGGAAAAAAAAGTTCAAGCAAGGAGCTTTCCATGAATACGACCCTGCACCCAAGCATGGTCACTGACAAACTCTGTGTCCTCACACACACCTGGAGGTGAAGCCCTGCCACTGCTAAAAAAAAAAACAACAACAGAAAAAGAAAAAAAAAACATCTATTTACAGTATGAAAGACATCAGTACAGTTGCTGTCTGAAATATCTCAGCGGATACATCACAGGCATTATCTTGTGACTAAATGCTGCCAGCGAACAATCCACGCAGCTTCCCCGCCTTTGCATTCATTTATCATGACATCAATTCCCGAGTACATTTCAAGGCACTCAATATTTCATAAAGGTTGTACGGGAAATGTGTAATATTTACTATCGGGATCTGAGGGTGAGTGTTCCATATAAAAACAGCAATTCCAGCAACAATTTCATCACAGCTCCTTTCTGTGACAAACATGTTTTTGGTGATGCTTTCATGCTGTTGGTTTTTGGTTCAGATGCAGAGCACATATGCAATAAAACGGAATCAGGCTGATTATCTCACTCATTAAGTGACTGTAGTTGCATTGAAGGTTGTGACAACAGCACAAAGGAAGGCATGTGGATGAATGTACCAGATAGGAAATGAGTGGCGATGAGTCGTTATGGCTAATTTTAACACACATGCAGAGACACAAACACGCTGAGAGAATACGTCGTGGTTGGACATCATACAGCTCAACCACCACACACACACACACCCCGGGACAGGCCTCCCCGCCTCCCTCTGACAGAAACAAGCCCCTCCTCTCCGCTGCATGAGGCCATACGTCTGGGAGCAACACCCACCAGTCCACACTCCATAATACCCCGCAGAGCTCCGCAGGAGCACCTCTTGCTTGCCCGGTCAGCAAGGCGAACGTGCAGCGTTAAGATGACACGGCCATATGTTCATACCCTTCGTTTCCCCACCGTGGAGAGATTCTCCATCACTTCATCTGTGGTGTGACTGAGGGTTTCTGTCACTGTGCCGGTGGTGTGTGTGTGTGTGTGTGTGTGTGTGTGTGTGTGTGTGTGTGTGTGTGTGTGTGTGTGTGTGTGTGTGATTCATGACGTTCTGACACTTCATCAACATAATTGAGGAAGCTGTCAGGTTGGCCCCTGAATGACCTTTCGCAGATGTTTGTGACCCGATTGATCCACTGCTTCATGTGCATATTGACCCGGTGTGTGCGCCGCACTCAGAGGAGAGACGTTGGCTGTCCGGCTGCCAGCAGCAGAGCAGAGAGGAAAGGCAGAGCTTCGCGGATACGCCATGTTCCATACACACAGGCTGTGCTGACACTTGCAAGACCAAGTCAGCAGTGACAATACCGGTTTGTCTTTACGCCTGTAAATGTTACAAACACCAACACTTCTCACCAGTTTATCATTGAGTCACGTAGATCCAGGCTTACCAAAGTTTCACTTCAGTTATTCATTTAATTCTGCTTGACTATCAGCTGACAAAGTGTCACGAAACACAGCTGGGAGGTGATCTGAATTCACATTGTTCTCATTACCTGTGATTTGATGCACACTGAAACATCTCATCAACATTCACTGAAGGGCAATACGGCTGCAGCAAACCATTAGGATGAATTATCAAATCATCATCACTTGATTGTTTTTTCAACATTTAATAAGCTGCAGCAAATATGATTGGTTAGGTGAAATATTTGAAATTGAATTTTTTTCAATGAATTATGAATTGAAAATTGTTCTATAAAAAATGCTCAATATAATTTTCCAAGGGGGACACATTCAGATTGTTTGATTTACTCAACCAGCAGTTAAAGCCCAAAGATATTCAGGTTATTTTAATTGACCATAAAAAAAAAAAAAAAAAATTCTATTGCACTTGCAATTTCTCTATGGGCATAATAAGAGGGCAACCATCAAAGTTTGTGTCAAACTCTAGAAATCGTCAACGAAGACCCTTGAAATGCTTCAGGAAGCCAATGGCAATGAAGCCATGAGCCTGGAGGTGTTTTGAAGGGCAGAGCGTCACTGTCCAAAACCGAATAAACCGCATCAGGTCAGGAGCTTAAACCAGGTCGGTTTTCTTTGACTTTTTGCGGGGTGTCTAGGTTAGGTTAGGTTAGGTAGTTACTTTATTAATCCCGGAGGGGACATTTTTTTGCTACAGCAGCATACAGGAAGCCATAAGATAAAATAGAATAATAGAAAGCAATAAAATAGCAGTAAAATAGCAGTAAAAAATATAAAATATAAAATGCACAGTATATACAGTACCATGAATTCTTCCCCAAGGTCAGATTCAGAGTTAGCTTGGACGTTCTGAGGCATCTGAGAGAAAACATTCTGTGCAAACGACGTGAATTGTGGCGCCATCAGCACAATGAAGACACAAGTTTATTGCCAACAATAACACAATCGTCGCTTCCCACCAAACTTGCGTGCCGGATTTGGCTCCCTGCTACTTTTTTTTTTTTGTTCCCCAAAAATGTGTCATAAACTTTGCTGTGTGCTCGCTGCTCAAGTTTCAGGTGCGTGGGAAAATCGCAGATGCACCAGACCAGTGCTCACGTAAACATGTTTAACATAGATGCTGATGTTGCTCAAGCAGAGAAACTTGGTACACTTGCTAACAAAGGTTATTGCTTCTATCCGCTCTGTGCGCGTCACGATGCTGCGCGCAGTTCACATGCAACTGGAGCAGTTTTGAAACTTTTTTGATCCACCCACTTTCTTTGGCCAAAATCTTTTGAGAACAGATCAGTATCACACAACGCACAGGCCACACGCTGCACCAACACACTTTCCATTGTTTCCCACGTGTGTACGAGCCTTACAATTCTGTCTTTATGCAGTGCATCAGTTAATTGCACATTTTGTGTTCTTTTATGCACGCAAATTGGAGCTCTCTCTATTGAACATGCAGATGACCGCCTCTGTTTGTTTGTGTATTTGTTCAGCGCGTATCCAAATTTAAATTGCAGCACATCCCTCGTCGGTGGAACAACCTTACCCAGTGTTGGGAAAGAGATTAGATTTGACTCTTGTCTTGTCTTTTAATAAATTTAAAGACAAGAATGGAGAGCAGGATTACGTGAGAGAGAGAGAGAGAGAGAGAGAGAGAGGATTTAAAAAAATAAAATAAAAAAACCTCAGGGTGATTTCAGTCATGAGGGAAGTTGAGCAGAGAACTAACAGGGAGTCTTTTTCCCTCAAGAGGAAACCGAGTCTTGTTACAGCAAAAGCAGCTGACCTTGTGGCTTCTGTCCGGAAGGAATGCATGAAGACGAGACAGACGGAGAGACAAACAGGAGTTCATACAGTAGAGAGGATCACCCTACAGTGCATACGCACATGCTCGCTCGCTCCCCTCCTCTCTCTCTCTTCCTCCCTCTCTCACTCACTCGCCCACTTAGTATCATTTCATCTCTCTCTCTCTCTCTCTCTCTCTCTCACACACACTCAGTCGCTGTGCTCTCTGACGGATGGGGATACACTGCCAAAGAGGAGTTAGGGAGGGAGAAGAGTGTGTTTCTTTTCTTCTCTGCTGTGTTTTCTTTCTCTTCCGCCTGGCTTCCCTCATGAGCTGTTCAGTCCCGAGGATGAGGAGGATCTATATGTGAGGGAGACACAACAAAGGGAGAGGGAACAAGGAGCAACAGGGTGGTGAATTCTGCGAGCGGGCAGCGAGCGAGAAGATCTTTTCCTTTTTCTCCAGGCTCGAGCAA
The DNA here is from genome assembly GCF_022577435.1 of Embiotoca jacksoni. Taxonomy (NCBI): domain Eukaryota; kingdom Metazoa; phylum Chordata; class Actinopteri; family Embiotocidae; genus Embiotoca; species Embiotoca jacksoni. Next base: position 9,262,816 of record NW_027185381.1, on the reverse strand, counting down.
GGTCAGTAAGGAAAGCGGCTTATCATTGCTGTTATTGTTCTACCTCTGTTCTTTACTTTTATTTTTCCCATTCGAAACTGTTCATATTGATGTGATTTCCAACCCTTTCTCTTCAGGCTTCAATTAACTGTCCTCGCAGAGCAGTTTTAAAATTGAAAACATTTTCGTTCCCAAAATTAAAATGTCCAGCAGTTACATTCTAGAGATATTTCATTTTCATTCAGCAGGTCTCCAGCTTGGTTACTGAAGTTTCACTCCAAGGCAACGCCGCTTGTGTAATTTCCCAAAGCTCCACAGTGAGATTCTCAGGTGGAGTCTCTCCTTTGGCAAGGTAGCAGAGAGTGAGCTGCAGGGAGCGGCGAGGACAGCTCGCTCTCCTCGCCGCTCCTCAGCTGTCACTTTACACAGGAGGCAATTAAGCGGGATTGGCAGCCGACGCTGCCGGTAACTTGGAAACAAGCGTGTGGGAGACGCATGGTGGCACAAGATAGGATTTAGGAGCAAGAGGAGGAAGGAGATTCCCTTTGTTCATTCACACAAAAGCCCGTGTCTCCGTGGAAAAAGCCTGCTCTCGCCTGTGTGTCTGCGTGGAAACTGCGCCCAGGAGCAGCAGTTGCGAGCTTTTAGGATTTATTTTGCACGACAGTGAACATTGTCGTGAGCGTGTGAACTCTAAGGACATGTGCATAGAAAGTGTATTTGTGCGTATGTGCATTCTTGCTTATTCAGAGTCTCTCTGGAGTGTACTGAAGAGTAATGAGTCTCTTAGGTGAGCCCTTGTCTTTAATTACCTTATCCACTTTAAAGTGGAAGACATTTTTCCCACATTCAACAAATCAAACAAGCAGAGTTGGAAGAAATTATGTTACATCATGTTGCCTTTTCAAATATTGTGATTACTGTATGACATAGAATGAATGTGCAGTTCTACAGTGTACATGATGAGGACAGCTTTTGTTCACAGCCTCTATTTACTTACAGTATGCAAGTTAAAAACTCTCCTTGAAACAAATAATGACCTACTGTGCTCATTATTTCCCACAAAGCCTTCTTGTGGCTATTTTTCAGCGCGGATAAGATGTACCTGGAGACGCAAAGGTTGGCCTCTGCCTGCTGGCAATAAGGGCCTCTGATGCAGGCTTAAGCAAGCAGAAGGATAGTGAAGTTTAAAAAAAAAAACTAATAGTCACTGATGGGTGGTGGGACAGCTTGATTAAAAATGTACTCAAGAAGAGGGCGGGGAACAGAGTATTAGGCTTCCAGTATAAACACAGGTGGAGGCAATTATTCTGGACTGGTGTGTTTTGACACAGAAGGAGAGCTATTGCATAAGCTTGAGTCTGCCGTTTATTTATTTCAGTGACAGGAAAGTGTTGTCTACATTCAGCAGGATGTGTTTATACAGAAAGCTCTAAAGTGACGAATATGCTTTTAAAAAAAGGTTCATTCAGCAGCCGATTATTCTCCGTTTGTGTTTAGTCTGGACTTTATGTGCTCGTGTCACATAGTCACAGTCACCTCCATCGGAGTGACCGAACATAAGTGAGGTCAGGACAGTCGAGTTTGGGCATCAGTCATTGTTTGAGGACCGTTTCCTGTGTCACCTTGTCTCACAGCCACTGCACTGTGCCTCGCAGGGACAGATATTGTGCACAGAGTCCATCAGTGGCTTGCTGACTTTCCTGGCTCTGAGGAGCCATTGACATTGAGAGGGTGTTAATGTGAGCTCGGGGCACACTTACTCATACTTACAGTATGCAGACTCTCATTCCTCCCAGGCATATGCACAAACACAAACACAAACACACAAAGGCTGAATAACACATACAGCTAGTACATGCGCACACACACACACACACACACACACACACACACACACACACACACACACACACACACACACACACACACACACACACACACACACACACACACACACATCGGGGGGGTGGGCGGAGCAGGGAGCAGCATCGTGACCGGTGGCTTGGCAGAAGCCCTCAAGGTGAAAATTTTAAGTGAGGAGCATTTCAAATTCAGAACAGATGATCAAACTGCTGTCGAAATTGAGTCGCTAGCGGCACCAGATGCAGACAATCTTTTGGCAGACAGAGAGTTTTTGGTGCCTGAATCGCAAACATAAAAGTCAGGCGCGGAGCTGAAATTAATACAGCTGTGGTTATCGTCATCTCACGGAAGGTGATTCTTATCACGGCCCAGATGAGGCAAGAAAAACTCCAGTTAAATATCGAGACATATCAGAGTGTGGACAGAGTAGGTTATTTAGCAGAGAACACTAAGTGATACTGTGTTTCACAGTCTATCTTTGTTCATGGGGAGATTGAAGTGCCTCGTTTATCACACAAAAACAGAAGAATATTTTCCACTGGAAATTGAAAATTTTGCCTGGCGCTATGTAACTGCACATTCTCAAAATCCGACTATAAAAGAATATGTACGAGCCGAGGATCTACTCACCAGGTCTTTTATCACTGGTATACAACATGTCACAATCAACCATTGTGTATTAATTCCTTTATGAACATTTTCTTTTTTACTCTCGGCCACTGAAATCTAAAACAGAAATATGTTTTGAATTTGCATAGAAAAGTAAGAATTGCAAGCAAACAGACTCTTAAGTGATCAACAGACACAGAGGGACAGATATACTCCAGAGGTCCACCGTATTGCAGATGAAACTGACTGAATGACCCTGGTGTCGTAGTTCAGACAGACCGACCACGCATGAATCAATAAATGGAAGAGCAACTTGGGCCAATTACACTTAGTTTCACTTAGAGGCCGTGAGTTTCATTTGCCCCCCCTCCCACTTTGCAAACCTGTTTGTTTTAGTATTTTTATTGCTGTTCATTTATGTGATGCTGGGGTAAAGTGATCAACAAGTGGAACTGCATGTACAGGCCACAAATAAATTGAAACAAGAGCTTTCTCTTTACACTTTATAGAGACTGGTGTTATTTATTCAGCTCGAGGCCAGCTTGAAAATTAAGTAGTAGTTTGTTGTCTGCCTTACTGGAGTAGAAATGAGACGTTTGTGTTTCCACAGCATTTAGTTCATGAGTTATTGATTTGTGAAGTTTAAATCTGCCAATATCTTTCCAACTTAACGAAGCTATGTTTCCTTTTCTATCAAATGAGTGTGTTTGCTGTAAGGTTGCTGTGCGACACTCATGTGAAGTTGCAGCACTCATTCCATTTGGCAAATGATAATCTTAAAGACATGATCTCCTTTGTTTGCTTCATTGGGGAAGTTTATATGGTACATGCTGTTATGGTGCACTCATTATCAACTCAGCACAAAGTTTCATGTTTAAATGCTTTACTCACCTTTGTATGAATTTACCTTGATATGAAGTTGTCCGCAATACAAAGTAAAGTAATGTAGGGAGCCCTCTTCTCACCTCTTCTTTTCTCTCTCCCTGTAAAAAAAAGTAGAGATAACAAATTCAATTGTTGAAGGAGGGGAAACACTGTAACCTTGAGATTTATTTTTCCATTAATCAATAAATAGTCCAAAAAATGTCAGAAAACAATGAAAACTCAATTTCCCAAAGGTGCAAGTGAAACCTTCAAATTATCCACTAAGACTCCTAAACCCAAATATGTTGAATTTATAATATTTCAAGACAGAGAAAAAACACCGTTTGCTATTTTTGCTTGATAAATGATAGTTAACTGATTTCAATGGTACTCTCTTCCAGTATGATCATGTAAGGCATTTGATCTTTATCTTCGTGGCAATAAAAGAATACCAATAGTGATATTCCCCAACAAGTCATTCAACTCATAACCATAGGTTGTTTGTTGCTTCCCTCAAATACAACCCCTGACCAATCCGACCACTCAACTCTCCTTCTAACAATGACAAACTCACATAATAAAGACGTCATCTGAACTCCGTCACATCTCTGCTTCACACTCGTGTGGCTCCACGACAGACAATCTGATTTGATGTTTCAATGGTAACACATTACGTGCCACCATCGCATAATGCGTTGTAAAGAGGTTGTGATCAATATTACATGAGGTCAAGGATCATGTGATTACAAGACACCAGATTTTTGCTATTAATGAAATCACTTGAAAACAAAACTGTGGGTCGAAAGAAGCTGCTCGCACAAGAGACCAATGAGGAGGACCGTTTCATATCACCGTGATATGAACACAAGAAATCACTTTCATTATGAGTCTGAATTATGTTCTGACTGTAGGCCAGTGTTATCACACTTCAATTCAAGCTGACATCAGACCACCTGCTCCAGGCGGATTTGGGCTCTTTGCACTGTTGTACTTTAGTGGCATTTAAAGTCAAATACATTTAAAAAAAAAAAAAAAAAAAAATCAGCTAAAAAGTACAGCATTTATCAGCTCATGTTTACACATCTGGACAGAACAAAGTCTTTTATCTGTTGGTCTGAGCGCACTGGATCCTCTCATCCACCCACCACTCCTCCAAAAATCATATTGAACAGCGTCCAACTGAGAGTATAACTGATTAATAACACTACCAGCAGCGGTGGCAGACAAATAATTACATTCTCCAACCCAAAATAAACAGCAGCATGCAGTCGCTCAGTGAGCACAGAAGTGTCTTGTTTTCCGATCTGCTGTGCAGAAAACTGTGCCTTCATTTGGTTTATCTGGTCTGTCATCATGATATCTCTCTCTGCAGGGTTCACACCGAGTTCTCCTGCCCTGGGCTCGGCTCTGCATACGTGTGGGCGCTTTAAGTCCGCATGCATGCGTGTTTGTGTGCTTGTTAGAAAGAGGCAGAGTTAGAAAGCGAGTGTGTACAGTATCCGTGTGTGCGTATCTGCGGTTTTACGTGTGTGTGAGCAAGCGGGGAAGAGAGAGAGTGAGAAAGGCTGACAGGAGCCGCTTCCTTGATGAGGTGTTGACGTTGCCTTTGAAGACGACTTCCTCTTCACATCAGATTCCGGTGAACACATTATAAAATCTCGCAGAGGCCGTCAGAGCGAACACACCATCTCTACTCATCAGCTGCAGGCATTCACTCTCCCTCCATGTGGCCCCTGTCGTTCTCCAGTGCCGTCACCCTCAGACGCCAGCGGTAGAAAGCCATTACACTGTCAGAGGTATTATCAGTAGCTTGCGCCACGTGCCAACTGTATGCATCCTGAACCCCTTTAGGCATACTGTAACACTTCTGTTCTCATACAGTCATCATAAACACGACTGCACAGCCTATTAAATGCTTTTCAATATATCCACATGTTAATATGTGGAGGTGCATTTATTTTGACCCTCCTCGGCTGTGTCTTGTTTTGTTACTGTGTATTGTTTTGTTGTTGTTGACGAGGTGGGGGCGTTGCATCAGGAAGGCATTTCCTCTTTGTATGCAGCTGCTGAAATTAGAGGCTGGAGGAATTATCAAATAACAGACAACCTGTTGATATTCAGGCACAGATTCGCCCAGTGGCTGTTTTGCATATTAATGCAGTGTTTGCTTGCTCTGTGTGTGTGTGTGTGTGTGTGTATCTCTGGTCAACACAAAATAAGTAGAATAATTACATCGATTCAGACTCCACTGAGCATTAACCCAGTTCAAACAGTTAAATCATACCTGAGGAGGACAAACAAACACTTGAAGAAATATTTGCTGACGTGAACCTACTATGCAAATTAAAATTGTTCAATACCAAGTGTAAATTATAAGCTCCATCTGTATTATTGTTCTGTCTTTCGTCTAATAAGCTTCTCAAGAGTTCTTAAAAACCTTAATTAAGGATGAAAGGTCCCAGGGGTGACTTTCACAAAGAAAAACTGTGTAATCATACTATTGATATATTGCCATTTAAATCTTTCTGCATGACCCCACACTTTTCCATTATTTGGTGCAGCAGTGTTTGACCTGTGACCAGAGGACCACAAGTTGCGTATGTGTTTCTTCGACTTGTGTTTAACCTTCGGTATGCTCGCACCACCGTATCATAGATCGATGTTGATGTGACTGGTAATGAGTAGACACTTGCAGCATCCCACATCATTAGTGGCTTTTATATCTTTAAGAAAAAAAATTGAATCTTTGTTCTCTGAGAAGCTAAAGTAGATATTTTTATGACTATGGGAAACAGTAAAGGAACGCAGGACTTACAGCTTGTAGTTTAATGCAGTTCTGTACAAGAAATTGAACCAAACCTGCTCAGACGTAAGCATCTAGAGATCAGGAAAGTTGTGAACAATACCTTGTATATTTATTGACACGAGGTGTGGGGATTTAAAGTCTCTGCAGATGAAGCATCTTTCAACTTCTGGAGTAAACTATAAAATAAGAGAGGCTCTATGTCTTCACAGACTCTGTGAATGCTATCATATAAAAGCAGATTTTCTCTCAGCTAAAAGGAATCTGCTTTTAAACTGGTTGACTATAAATGAGCAGCAATGAAACGGAAGCACAGGTAGTGTGGTACAAAAACAAAACAAAACAAAAAAAACTTCAACTAAATGGCTGCCACAGAGCGGTGAAGAGCTTTGGCCAAGGAGCAAATGAAAATAGCTCACGCGAGTTGTTTTTGTCTTCAAACACACGCAGCTCTTGATTTTATCTGTGCGATGAATCCTGCTGTTTTAATGAAGGTACCAGGTTTGATTCCTGGTGCTAATTTACATTTTCCTCAAGAGTAAAATCACAACAGGAATCATTCAAAAGAAAAAGAGAAAAGACAGAGAGTTGAAATGTCCTGTATTTACCAGCTTTCATATAAAAACATATGTTGACTGACGTCCTCTACTGAGAGGTGTTAAATGGAGAGAGCAGCTGTGAGGCACTTTTTCGTCGTATAGTACGACTCTACTCAACTCGATATACTCGCTTTTGGTACTTTTCTGGATTTTGTTTTCCACTGCAGATAGTAGCCCCTTAGTGCAGCTCGTTGTCATAGTGATGCTGTGTAAAACTTCATCTTCAACGAGGGACACACACACACATACACACACACACACACACACACACACACACACACACACACACACACACACACACACACACACACACACACACACACACACACGCTGGCTCATTTTATTAGCAACCAAACAGATAAGTCTTCAATTAATCAACTGACCACAATGTTGCTTTAAGGGTTGCCATTTAATCAAGTAGTCCAGGAAATAGAAATAATTGAATCTGTAATAGTAGCTTGGCTGGCAGGTTTGTGCAGGATGTCCTGCCTCGTCCACACAGGAATGATTCAAGTCACGATCCTCTCTGAGGTGGTCTGCAGTGTTTTCACATCACCTTTTGGTATCAGCTTAACTCACTTGGAGCCATGACAGAGGTGATTAAAAAAAATTAAAAAAAAGTCCCAGATACTATTCACAACTTTACCCCGATGGAAAACCAAAAAAAGCCGAGCAGAACCGAGTCGAGCTGAGCCGTACCATGCGTTGGAAAAGTAGCTGATATGTGCTGAGAGTGAGCGAAGGATTAAAAGGTCATGACACACATTGGTTGTTGATTACAGAGCCGGAGGTGCTGTCACTATGGCTCACCCTTGCAACCAAGAGAAAAAGCTTTTATCACCAGATAAAAAGGGGCATGTTGAGGTAACAGTTTAAATGCATCTACCTGTACGATGTCAGCAAGAAGTGGCAAGTGAGAGGACAGAGAAGGGAGGTCGGCGCACAACCTCTGGATTAGATACTCTATTTATTATAGCCATTTATTGCTAAATCATAAAAATACATTTATTCTGTCTTGAACTCAAATTTGTGGGCACATAATCAATGAAAAAAATTATTCTGGCTAAAGCAAAGGTTCACAGCTTATGAAACTTTGAACTGTATCTCAGTCATTCTCATTAACCTCAGTCCTTAGTTTCGAGAGCGTCACAAGTTGAAGCATCATTCTAAATATCACAAAGTATATCTGCACTCGGATAAATGTCAACCTCACACTGAAGATGTTTTATTCTTGGGAGGGGGGGTGATTTCACAGTTAAATGTCATTCTGTCATAGAGATCATAATATTTACAAAGCCAGCAGTAAATTGACATTAACATAGTAAAAATACAGGTTTGGTCCTCAGCGCAAGTAGTCGTACAAATCTCTGGAGTTTGTCGTCCTCGCTCTTCAAACAACACGTTCCTTGTTCTGTTTTCTCTTTTCGCTGGTGGAGGAGCTCATCGTTAAAACAGAATAAAAGTGACCCTGACATTGGTACGGAGCAGAAAACACACGTATGTGGAGAAAAGACTTGGGAGTGCCTGTGGGAAACTGGGGTTCTGTCTCTTAAGTTAGCTACCACCGAGCCAGCGGCTCCACAAATGGCACACATCCACAAAACAGGGTGTCGACTCAACTGCTGTATGTGTGTGTGTGTGTGTGTGTGTGTGTGTGTGTGTGTGTGTGTGTGTGTGTGTGAGAGAGCATTTGTCAATAACGTCATGCATGTGCTCACCATGCTGACAGAGATAATGTGCTATATACAGCCTCACTATAATCCATGAGTCATTATGGCTCAAATGACTGTAATTTTTTATTCACCGTTTATTATAATAGCTCACTATAATCCCTCTCTCCAATAATGAGTAATAATTTTAATAGGCATGATAATCACATCCACATATTATCAGTGAATAACAGCAGGTAACTTGGCTATTGTTCATTTTGATAAGAAAACTAAATCATTCCACCGTGTCAGAAATCAGCTCAATAGAACCTCTCTGAAGACGTCAGAGCTTTTAATACTAACTAATAATATTAGAGCTTAGAGATGAACTCACTGGCATCCAGGGAGCATTTCAGGACACAATAGGAAGTTATTATTCACAGAAGATCCGCCAAACTTATGCAAACCGAGGTGAGTTCACTCTCTGTGGGTCAAAAGCAGGACAGCCTCATTAATGAGGTACAATCCCACCACAATGGCCAGTCAACCAACACTTCCAATAATGATCGCTGGAACGGCCTACCAACGGTTCCTTGCATTTAAGGTTTTTCTCACAGGCTATATAAACCGGCTGCCAAAACACCATTAGGATTTGGATGTGGAACAGCGTGGAGCTTCATCCGCTCTCATCTGAGGTATTCTTGGCCATGCTGTGTGAGGTTGTCTACGGGCGCTGCCCTCGGTGACCTCTGAGACACTGAGGTGTTTGAGAGGACCCCAGGTCTTGACGGTGTATCTGTCATGGCTATTTTAGGGCTAAGTTGTGTTGGGTTCAGTCTGGAGTGTTAAACCTCTGAAGACTGACTTTTGTTTTGGAGGGTTAGCTGAGGGTAAACACTCCCACCGCTCTGTTCAGTGTGCTAGTTTTGAATCCAACACACTCGTAAAAGTCACTGTGGATTAAGAGTTTCTATTGATATTTTCAGGCAGCGTGGGTTGACATGGGCAACGCAACACTTGTTAAGGAGCTGGTTCTTTCAGGGATTTTTTCTTTCAGTATTTTCCATCCATCCATCCATCCATCCATCCATCCATCCATCCATCCATCCATCCATCAGATGATTTTCCAGCAAGCAGCCAAAAGTGTTATCAAGATAATTTCTTCCTGTTTATCTTAGATTTAATCTTCCACAGGTGTAATGTGACAAAAAAGCAATTCATTCTTTCTTTAGAAATCTCTTCCCAAAAGTGTGGTTGCGGTGTGTTGTGTCCGTCTTTAATACACATTAATTTTGTCCCCTGAGGGCACTGTGTACCACCAAACCCGTCATAAACTATATGTCAGGTTAGTGGCTTTACAGTTCAGGCTTGTCAATAAATACTGCTGGAAACTACTGGCTCACACACACATAACCTTACAGTTTTTAAAAGTGCCGCATTTTTAATGAAGTGTTGCCTCTTAGTCCTTGCTCTTTGGTGGCCGGTATAAACCTAGAATGTTTTTCAGCTGCAGTTTGCCAGCATTCACTGTCACATGTCATGATTATTCTTTTTCATTTTTGAAATTCCTATCGGCCCATGTGTCTGTGGGTAGAAGCTATTTTGAGTCCAGGGTCAGGCAACTGATGATGGGAAACATTTCCAAGAGAAACCAAATGAGTGGAGTGTTAAGGCAAATCCAAACAAACAATGCTGGCTTCTGTCTGGGAGATACCGTCGTGTCTGTCTGCATCACAGACACCAAAAAGTCCACAGGATATGTCTCCCAAAGCTCAGAGCCAAAACAAGTCCAGTTATTCTGCATGAGTCACAGTCCCACAACCAAAGGAAACTGAAGCGGACTGCCAAAGCGCTGATGCGGTGACGGATGAGACCTGTGCAGCCTCCAGGCAGCTCACAACCTTGATGGAGCTGCGAAGTGTTGGGAGCTGATGCACAGCAATTCCTTGAAGGCTTCCTGCGGCCCTGAAAGTGACTTTACTGTGAACACTACTGTGTCTGTGTGACATTTACCAGTCAAATTCAACAACACACGCTTGATCAAAGCAAAACTCACAGCCGCAGAGATGCTGCTCAGGGACGGCAATCTCAAATAAAAAATGCGCCTGAAATTAATACTCGATTTCTTTATTATCAATTCATCTGTCGACTGCTTATAAATGAATTAATCAATCAATTAATTGTTGTAACTCATGATTTTCTAGTCTCAAAACGTTTCCTTTTAGAAGAAAAAGACCAACGTTTTTTTTTTTTTTAAAAACAATCTTTTTTTTCTTCAAACGTTGGAAATTATGTTGTGATTCCAGCTCACAGGTTGGAAAACACTGAGCGACACTCCCACAATGACCAGATAAATTCTCTCTGATGAGGAAGAAAGTACAAAATGATAGAAAACTCAGGAAAAGCTACTAAACGCTCCCTGTGGTGAGGTTATTTGGTAAAATAAAGCCACTTAGGTTACAATATTAGACAAGGAAAAGCAGCAAATCTTCTCATTTGAGCTAAAACATCTGGCATTGTTGCTTAATATTTGAATTAATAACCAACTATTACAAGTTCTATTGATACATTTTCAGTCAACTAATTAATTAATCAATCAACAGTCTCAGTGCAAGTCAAAGGACACAGAAACTGAGCGTTGCAACTGCCTTCCCATTGTCTAATAAAGGTTTCATCTGTCGATACATAACCTTACAGTGAGTATAAAGTCTCTTACAAAGGCACATGTGGATTCATTCATTCTGCATCACATGGAAACAAGATCTTTGGAGACCTGCATTATGTTAGAAGAGGCTCCAAGAATTCCCCTCCCCCAGCTGACTTTGAGACCTTGATAGTATAATGAATGCAACTTATTAGACTCCAGTAGCTGTCTCATTAGCCGTCTCTCCCATTCTGCATGCATATATTCATTGCCATGCAAAAATTACTGATGAAAGAATCGCCCTTTTAAATTCTTATTTGGTCAGGCATAGACTTTCTCCAGTGTGCCACAAATCTCCCAGGTGTTTCCATGTGTTATAATTACTCTTTTCACTGTTTCTATATGTTCCTAAAGCTGAGGAAAATTTATCAGATTTATTTTCCCTGTGGCCTCTATAGTTGTGATACTAGTTACTCGTTCAAATGAGGCTGAAGCAGTGTGGCGAGGGGAAATGAGCGATGCTCGGATGTGTTAGGGAACTACTGCCGGAGGAGGTTTATTTCCAGATGGATGCTGATATTGCCTTCTGCAGAAATATAAACTAAAAGTGTTCCTACAGTAGATTGCCTTGAACAATGTGATGCTGTGCTGCTGTTTGTGTCAGGTATTACAAAACGGAACTTATAAAAACAACAGCTATTATTCTGGTTTGATCTGTGGGGGGATTGTCAGACAAATACCTCTATTATTTTCCAATCTGCCTTTGTGATCCAAAGCGATGATGAATTAAAGATGTGAGACAAAGTGAATGTAGGAGGCAGAATGGCTTCCATCAACATGACAGCTCTCAGCAGGTAGAAACGCAGCGTGCCTGCAGCAGATGGAAGTCTGATTACAGCTCCTCTCATCTCCTGCTTGTCTTAAGCTAACAAACCATTACCAAGTGAAAAACTGAAACAGACCACCCATGCAGCTACAGAGCTGCCCTGCACAATAACTGAGACCATTGTGCTGCCATATTGGCCAAACTCACCACAACAAGCTTTATGTCAACCCTGCTGTGTTTTTCTCCATTGACTCTTTTTCTTTTTTTCTTCCATTGGATCGACTCTATTCATTTCCTGTACACTACAATGTGGGTGCTAATTACTACATGCTACATTCTTCCCCGTGTCCTCTGTGACGTAAACGTCTCCCAGACGACATCAAGCCACTAGACCAAAACACGCTACTGCTGCTGCTGCTGCTGCTGCTGCCTCCCGGCTTTATTTAGAATATTTGATCTGGAAAATTAATTCAGGTGACGGATCACATAAACCAAAGAAGGACTTCTGTTCATCAATCAAATTTATGTTGAGCTCTCAGCCGGCGATTATACAACACAAACTACTCTCACCAGTTTGTAAACGGTGTCAGATCAAAAACACTGGAGACACATTTATGGGTAGTTGTGTAAAGTGTACTTGAATGATTAAATAAAATCAATTAATTTGTTGTTTTGTATTTATATCGTTTCAACTATTAAGATCATTTAATATTCATCCCAAGTCACTGCAGGTGTTTAGATTGAAATTGATTATGTCATGCAATTATAGAGGAATGTGATGAGTATCAAATATATTCAGCAGCATGACTCTAAACGCACAGCCATTCATAAGAGTCTTTGGTTTCTGGGAGATTCACTGAGCACACACAGTATACAGTACACATGAGGAGCAACATGCTTGTGTGCTTGTTAGAAAGAGGCTTTGGGTGTTTTGTGATTTAACTATGAACTTGAGCAGAAAGCGCACATCAAATTCTGTATCATCATATCATTCGGCAACGGAGACCCTTGAAAGGCTTCAGAAAATCTACGGCAATGAAGCAATGAGCCGGGTGAGGTTTCTTTTAGTGGCTTTCTCGTTTCAAGAGGAGGAGAAACGTGACTGTCCAGGACTAAAGGAAGTGCATCAGGTCAGGACTGCAACTACAGTAGGTGGATTTCCTTTGACATTCGCGCGGTCATGCACGGTGAATTCGTCCTCCAGGGTCAGACTCTCAACTCAGAGATCTATTGTGATGTTCTGAGGCGTTTGAGGGAAAACGTTCGCTGCAAACGACCTGAACTGTAACGCGATGGCACTCGGGCTCTCCAACATGACAACGCGTCTGCTCACAGCACGAGTCCCTCCCCTCAACAACACATTCGTTGCTCCCCACCACTTCGACTCTCAGGATTTGTTACACTGGTGCACGGCAGAAAATTTGGGAAAAACAGTGTGGATGGTGCCAATGGGGGGGTTTTGTCCCCCTGTGATCTCATCAGCAAAGAAGTGACCACCTTGATTGTTGCCATGTCTGTTGTTTACATGTTTGTTGTTCTTATTATATCCTCGTTTCTCTTGTGTTCCTTTGAGTGGAGTCCTGCAGTAGCACGCAGAGTACAGAGGAAAGTATGTGTAACATTCACAACGCAAACGGCTGTCAACGCGTGGTTCAAAAGCAAGTACATCTCCGGCCTTACTCACGAAGCTTATATCTCCCCCTACTCTGTGTACGTTACGGCGCTGCAGTCTCAAAACTTTCTGATTGTGTCTTGTATGCTGTAGCAGATTAAAGCAATGTCTTATGATATCCACAACTCCACCTCGAACACACACTGTATTACCTGCCAACTCTTTTCGTGACTGAGGCTGCACTTAGTCCTCTGTGCCAATGATAATCATCACATCACAGCGCTACATCTCCCAACATGGTCTCATATCTTAACCCTCCTGCTATGCTCGTTTCTTAGGTACAGCAATGATGTTCCCGGGTCAATGTGACCCGGTGCATGTTTAATCATCCAAAAGTTGTCAGAAACAAAAAAATCCTAATAAATACAGTTTGTACCTCATCACCAACACCATTATTAACAATTCAATCAGTTTTTAGTGGAATGGAGTTTTTCACCCCTCCATAGATCATAGTTCAATGAGGATAACTCACTCGTTTTCATGAAAAATACATGTTCAAACAATTTTTTAGATACACTGGAAAAACCTAGATATAAATTGCATTAGTCTACCATAACATGTATTTTTTCCTTAATTTTATTTGCATTTTGAAACTTTCTTTTTTTCATGGGGTGATGTAGATAAATAGAGATGAGACACCTCTGCTGTTCAGGGTCATATTGACCCGCTCACTCAAAATCAAACCAGATGAGTCATAAGGATTGCGTTTCATCCAGCTCCTTCCACTTCTCCCCCAAAACACGTGTCCCTTCTAGATTAGTCATTTCTGGAATGACTTTCTGTATTGAGTTTGGAATGACCAGCTCAAAAGCTGACTTGATGTCTGTGACACGAGTCACCGCCATCCTGGTTGGGCCTGGCACTGTCTTTCCAATATTTTTGGCAGACAGTCTCGGCTGATGTGTATTGGGTGAGGATGACCACTGTATTTCACGATTTTTTGACACGAATGTCTCGCTTGGAGGAACAGGTCTATCACATTCCTCATCTGATGGTTCATAATCAGTACCGTTATAATCTGAATTGACCTCAAGATGGTCTTCATCTTCAGACACATCCTCCTCTATTTCACTGTCGTGATCAAGGATGTGCTCCAGCGCCTCCAGGGCTGTCATCCTTTTGTTTCTGTTGCTCATATATATATATATATATATATATATATATATTTGTATTACGTTGATTACACTAACTAAGGCAAGCAGAGGAAGTTTGATACAGAAAAAGTACTTTAAAATATTTTTTCTAGATTTTCAAACTTTGAAACGGGTCAATTTGACCCGCAACGTAACAGGAGGGTTAAGCATTGTAGGGCTTCTGAGTGAAGCTCCAATGTCATCAAAAGTGAATGAAACCCAATTTATTACGATGGCAGTCAAAGGGAGCATCAATATGGCACAGAGCTCGTTGCCACAGAATACTGATCAGTGTTTGGATGCGAGCCGACATCGGCAGACCCACAGCGCTCTCTCATCCCTCGTGTGAAGTGGGAGTCTCATCTCTAAACTGCACTTCTCTCCAGATGCTCACCAACTCATGTTTCAGGATGATTGATAATGCACATTAACATGGATTAAGGGCCAGTGTGGCAACAGAGTGTATTTGTGCGCTCTCAGGAAAACCTAATAATGAGGCACCGAGGGCCCATAAATATCCAACTAAGGTTATGTGAATAATCAAAGTGACAGGTCTAAATGTTTCTTCTAAAATTAAAGTTAAGCTGTAAAGAGACAGAAACTTGAGAGCTTCTCGGATAAAAGACATTGCATGCTAAAATAAATAAAAAATGATTTTTAGAGAGCATCATACCACGTCAGATACTTTGAAGTTAATGTCTGAACAAAAATAAGACTCGGGACAAGATGTTCATGAAACAGGCCCGATTTATCAGTGTGTAATCTCCACATAGCCCAAAATCTTCCGCTACACTTTCTGCCGTCAAACGTCTGACAGATTTGGGTCTCCTGCTGAGTCGTGAAAGAAAAGTGTACTCTTAGATTCGCAGTGGTTGCTGCAGTAGTTGGTCACTTAATGTTTCCTTCTTCTGTCGGGCAATAGCAAGTAGCACGGAGATAAATAAACAAGCTCTGAATGCCTTTGATGATCGCGGGAGTTTGTTAATTTTTTACATATTTCCACTCAACAGCTTTAACATCCACTCAGAGAGTAGTAACACAGGGTTGCCATGGTGCTAATGTATATTTTAGTTTGATCCGACACATAAACAGCGTGTCGCTAGACCCTCCATCTGTGTTGCATGCGTGTTCAGCTGGGCAGTATGTTCTATTTTCAGTCCCAGGGAGCTCCGCACTGTGTACTGTCTGCATGCACTTCTGTTTATTTACAGTCCATGTTCTGCTTCACTACCATCAGGCTCATTACATAAACCCTTCAACATTCACTTTGTCTTCGCAAACAAGCCCTGCGCTATGATGAAGTGAACCTTGCCTTTTATATAGTCTGTAGGGCACAGGGAATATACGGACAATAATGTGACACCAAGCAGAAATACGGGGAAAACAAGAAACAATATATATATATATATATATACATATATATATATATATACACAAGCCTTGTAAAAGACCACAGCAGCAGAAAGGAAGAGTTGTTTTTTAGGGGAAGGGTGGGAATCCCTCGTTGTACTTCAGTTGTTGTAAACTAAAGCTCACAACAGAAATAAAAAGTAAAAAGAGTGGAGAAAAAAATATAAAATGCCACTCTAACAAGCCTCCTGGGACTTCATCTGCCTGGCTTTCTTAAGAGGGAACAGCTTTTCTGATCAGAAATGCTTTAAAAGGCTCCAACAGAAGCATCACACACTGTCCGTACGGCTTTGCATATCGGTACGGTCGTGTGCAGCCGTCAGCTCCTGATGTCTGGATTGCATAGCAAACACGGTAACAAGTAGGAGCTGGTGCAGGTACACTAACATGACAGACAATGGGATTCTCCAAGGTGTTTGCCCAGCTTTGGTTTCTTTCAACACGTTTGTTTATCCACTGAGGCTCAATTAAACAGGCACATATTTTTCCAGTAATACATGGTTTCACATTCATATTAAATACTATATTTACAACCAGCAAGACAAGTGTGTTTTCTCTGAAGACTGTTGTTCAGCCAGCCTGAGAAAAGAGGGAGTAGAAGTCTTCATTGGTCTCCTGGTTTCTGGGAACAGAGTCCAAATTAGATTTAGTTTAATCAGTGGACTCGGCTGATCTGTGAAGTGTGTGTGCGTGTGTGTGTGTGTGTGTGTGTGTGTGTGTGTGTGTGTGTGTGTGTGTGTGTGTGTGTGTGTGTGTGTGTGTGTGTGTGTGTCTGTGTGTGTCATCAATTTTGTAATACCCAAAAGAGGCTCATTATGATCTCTGATCATATGATGATCGTAATGAGGAGGACCAGAGTGAACTGGGAGCAGCTGGAAAAAAAATGACATCTACTGCTGTTCTTGTCGACAGTGGCTGCTTGTTAACCGGTGGTGTATCATGCTGCTGCCAGCACTGGAGTCGTCCCCCTTTTTAAGTCTGCTTTGGTTAGCTACATTTTGGATAAGGACTAATTATTCTATTCCTCTGGTTCCTTTCAGATCAGCCAGATAAAAACAAAAATGTATTTATGCTTGCTGGCTTTAGTGTTTTCCAAGAGTCATGACTAGAGCCCTAAACTAGAGCTCTAACTTGGGAGGTCTACTTCATCTAACTTTCACAACTTTCTAAAACTGATAGACCAACAGTCCTCTGTCTTTTTGCTTCAAATGGCCATGTGTGCAAATCATGTAAGAGGTGGGAAAATTATACCACTAACTGGCCTCGAACCACACTAAAGATCTCGCAGTAATATGCTTTCAAGTAATACGTAAGTAACAATTCTTTTAATTATAGCTCCATCTCCAGCTTACTTTCTCAGTTGATTTTTTGATCTAAAAAGCAAAGAAAGAGTAAAAACTTTTCACACATTATTGCAAAGTACAAGGCGACCCCAAAAAATGTTTTATCTGAAAGTCCAGTTTCTATATTTCTGAGAGAGTATATATTTGGCTCATATCGGCAGCGCTTCACTTTCTGATTGTGTGTTCACGTAAAAGAAACTTTCAAATCTTCCTCCGAAACTGAGATTTGTCTGCACAGCTCTCGTCACCAAAGGCTTGCTAAAAAAGTTTGCAAATAGTTCAAGAGAAAAGACGGCAGAGGGTGGTGATGCAACGTTAAACTGGATATGATCCACCCTTGCATTCTTTTTCATCACAAGAAAAGGAACCCTGATGGCCCTCCACACTGTTGTTGTTGCTCTGTATATGTGGTTTCTGTTTTGCTGTCAGCTGCCGTCGGCTTCTCAATAATTCAGGAGCAGAGTTTTGTAATACTTTCAATGCAGCTTGTGCAGGAGGGATGTTTAAGTTGCTCTGCACATGCAGGCAGCTCCAGCTCTCAATTATTATGGGGTCTTTTCCAAAGGCAGATTCTCGTACAGATGTAAATTATTTTACATCCTAAATCTGTGAGGTATGGATCTTATGGGTTTAAGGAGCAAATACATTTTCCAAACCGCGTTCACATCCTGCTTGGTATCAAACGTGTGCAGATGAGCTTGATGTCTTCCATTTCAGTTCATCCTGGGTTCCTCTGTAACATGGAGTCACATTCAAACACAAGGCGTTTTCACATTTATTATTTAAAACCCCTGCCACAAGCAAATGGTTCATTTAGTTTATAATAAATTAGCATTCACATTACCTTTAACTAATGCAGAGACACGGACCATTTATGTGTAATTTCCTGTCGTGCTATTAAAGAAACAAATTTGCCAAAGAACAGAAACAAGCGTGTCTAAGCAAAATGTACCTGCACTCCATTTATCTCACTTTATCATCGGTGGACGGACGGTGATGACGCCGCTTCACTGTAAAATGTGACACCGTGGAGGAAGAATTCATGAACTCCTCCCCCAATGCATCACTTTCTGTGCAAAGTGCTCTTCAGCAGTTCTACATTCAAAACTTTCCTCCGTGCTGAAGGAGCAGATTCTGTGTAATTTATTAAATATTTGGTAAAAGCACCACTTTCTGCAAGAATAAAAAAAAAAATGTGTGCATGTGGAGCATTTTTCATTACTGAGAAGCATAATTATATGATTAAATATCTACTGGCTGTTAAATCGTGTTTTAGCCTCAGTTCTTATTTGCACAAACTGTTAAATTAGACATAACATTCATAAGAGGAACATATTTAATACCCATACTTTATTCTGTCTTTCATGTTTTGTAGTTCTAATATAATGTATCAGTAAGTTGTATTTGTTTTTTCAGGGAAATTAAGTCAAAAGCTAAGATTAGTAGAGCTCCAATGATCCTTAAGGCTTTTTTATGGGGCCACAATTTTGTGTAATTTGTAAAATAGGTATGTTTCTTGGCAACAAATTAAACAAACCGTAATGTTTGAGAAGTTGGAACAATGTTAATCAGTCCTAATTATAATGAAAATATCAATTATCATGAGAGAAAAGTGCAATTTGACAGAGTTCACATTTTTGTATGTTCAGCTGACCTGCAACAGACAAACAGATAGCTATATTTTCCCTGTAATCAGTCCCAAATTATAATGTTCTAAAACTTCCAGGAATTTATTAAATTATTCAAAGTTTAGGGACAAAGAAAAACATTTAAATTTGAAAAGCTCGGATAAGTCAATTAATTGATTATTCAACATACAATTTCCGCTTAGTAAAATATAATGTCTCATTGTCTCTAGAATTTTCTGTAATTCATTCATAGGTAAGACTAAACCAACATGGAGCAGTTTTTAGCCCCAGTGTTGTCAGAGAGCCAATCTCAATTAAACTGAATGCCCATGTGATCCCGTTATGTAAGCCTCAAGACAGATTTCAGAGAGCATCATGTGTGCTCCCTGCCAGACAAGCTGTCAGCACAGTTGGGTGGCACCTCCAGAAATCCAAATCAAATATCTTAATCTTTCCTCTCCCTGCTTGTCTTGTTCCCATCAGGAGTCCTGACTCCCAGCAGCAGCCATGTGAGAGGAGCTGTCAGGAAGCAGAGGATGTCCACATCCAGCTAAAGCAGAGCAGCCCTCCCTCCCTCTCTCTCTCTCTCTCACTTTATCTTTCTCTCTCTCTCTCTTTCTGCCCCTCCCCTCCTCCCCTCCCCCCTGTCCTGCTCCCTCCCTTCTGCCCACATGAGGACAAGAAGATGACTATCACCAGCCGGCAGTCCTTCAATGTCCTGACGGTCATTTTCCTCCTGCTGTCCACTGCAGGTCTGTCAAGTTTAGTGTGTTCCTATCAGTCAGTCTGGCTCTCAACCGTTCATATTTTCCTCCGTACAGGAACCTGAGGACACTGTAAGAGTGTCAGGTTGTGCTCATATCATGTGCTCATGTGAGGAGCTGTTTCCACAATCTTTCGGTGCCCCAAATTGTGGGTGTCCTTTACTAAGTGAGCCACTAGTGCCATGAACTAAATACCAGCATCAAACCAAAAAAAGACGTGTTATGGATAGACTGACGTTGACATCTGATAACCAGAAGTTGAGTCAGAGACAAATAACACCGAGACATATTCAAAGATTTACAGCCAAAAACGTACTTTGACTTGGCAGGCAAAGCTCTGAACCTTTGGGTTCTCTCTGAATGAGGCCACACAGCTTAAACTGTGAAGAGAGCACATTATAACCCTCGAAGCTACAGAGAGAAGAGCCCGGCCAACGCATATCTCTGAGATACACATTATGCACAGCGGAAAAGATGCCGACTCAAGTCTGAAAGTGACAAAACGGGGCAAGAGGGAAGATGAAGTGTACAGCAGCCAACAAGAGCAAACAGGATGGAAACCATAAAAATCAGAAGAGTGAGTGATTGATGTTAATGACCACCTCAGCCTGAAAACAGACGCTTTTTCAAAAGCAGGAGTCAAAGTCAGAGAATCATGATTGCAGCTACAAGGAAAGTTATGTATGTAACTATAACTATAACTGTGGATGTTTGCCAGGAATTACACATAACATCTGAATCTCTACTGTATTTGGCTGTCAGGAAGAATCAAATGTAACTCTCCACAATCAGAATCTTGATTTCTGACTTGACTTTTCATTCATAGGCATGGGAAACACATTTTATGACAGATTTCTTTCCAGACTTCTTCTGTAAAAAGCAAATAATACTGTTAGAGTAAACACTGCAGACGATGACAGTGTAATAAAGAGACCATATATATTTACTTGTCACTCCGAAAAGTGGATTTATTGAAATAAAAATAAATTAATTAATTACAAATAATTAAGAATTTGAATTACTTTCATCTTAAAATTGTTTGGATTTGACTGGTGGTATAAGTGGTGGTGCAACTAACTACTTAATATTAATCGGCCATTTTTTTCATCTTTTAAATTGTTAGACTATAAAATTAATAATAAATTGTGTCTTTTGTTTTGTAAGCAGTCAGAAACCCAAAGACATTCCACTTACAATTGTTGTCAAAGCTGCTTTAGTCACACCAAAATGCCACACAAAGTCCATCGTCCTTAAAAAGGATTAAGATTTCTTTACTTTACTTAATACTTTAATTTGAATGAGTTGCTGATGAGACAGTGTCATTTTGTTTTCTTGTAGAGGAGCGCTGACTGAAACCCATTGCCAACTTTTATGTTTCGGAACAGAGACAACAATCTGCAGATGTGACTGCAGCCATGAATAAACATATAAGATGTGTGAGCACTGACTGATGCGAAGCTGTTGTGTGTTTGCTTTGCCGAGACAGAGCCGAAGCAGATTTCAGACCGTGGGTTGTAAACAAACCGTAATGAATGCAAAAGCCAAGCTGTTAACTGTATCCTAAATTTCAAGAGGTGTTAATGAAATTAAGCAGGTGGGTGTGTTTACAACTGTATCGTATCCAGCGGCAGCTGTCGTTCATTTGAGGAGCCAGAGACGTCCCCTGAACCCTCCTCTTTCCAGTTGTGCATCGTTAGAGGACATTAAGGTCCACTTCTGATGTTGAGTTTCCTTACTGGCAGTCCACTTACCTACAACTGCTGACCCTCTCCTTTTGGAGCACTGATTTATGACACATAAAAACATGAGCTGATTGCAGAATAATCTCACCGATTCACCAATTTCTACAATCAAAGCACGACTCAAAAAAAGTCTTCTTTCACTTTAAACCATCCTTGACTTCTAATCCTGCTGTGTCCTTCATTGCCGCTTCATTTTAGTCCTTCCACTGCTAAAATTAGGACGAGTGAAGTGAAGAATGCCGGCCACAGCACGCTCATTATAAGCTGACAGTGCTCTCTTTCACATGCTGACCTGTCTCTGATGGAGATTAGTGAGAGACTTCTGTCACCCTGCAGCTTTACGTGGATTTTGAACTTAACCACAGCAACAACACGTTCACTTAGAATGAAACTAATCTGAGTGCACTTCACGTGAAGTGGCATCGTTTAATTTATGCTGAGACTGAGAATTATCGAGCAACAAGAAACAGGATTAAAGGATTGGTAAATGACACACTGTATATTTCAGATCATTTAGAAACCTTATCACATCATCTGTCCATCAGAGAGCAGACAAGTTTATTTTTTATCTGTAAATTGTTTACTACAAAGAATATATGTCACAATGCTGACTGCTAAAGTTTCAAGGTATGTTAAGAAATTGACGTGTTAGTCTCATGAAGTTTTTAGATCGCTCTAATTTGTGTATTTTAATGGTTTTAGGCAACTCTGGGTTTGTTTTAAGGGACTATTTAGGTTTCTAAGCTCAATATCCTTTTCCCCCTGATTTCCATATTTCTGTCCATTTCTGATTTGCAGCATATTTAACTTCAACTATGGTGTGTATTTTTTGTCCGCAACTTCTTGTTATTGCTGCCCGTCTTGGGCAGGATAAGATCAAATGAAATAAATACATTTCAAACACATAAAGAACAGGAACCGGCAACAACGGCAGTGTAGTGGTTGGATGTAGTGACACAGCAGTAGGGGCAGCCCTAATAACACCAATTTTTGCCACTGAGTTTTCAAGTTACATCATTGTTTTGCCGAATGCTGTAAATTCGTGCATCAACTTTAAATTAAAAGCAGTCATTTCAAATTAAATCTAGGATTTTATACACATTCCAGCCATACAGCTTACCAAGTTTTGACTTAGTTTTGTTTACTAGTCTGTTTCTACGCATTTTGCATCCTACTTTTGCCTGTGAGTAAGTGCAGGAGTACATAGAGTACTTAAGGCAAAGTAAGAGTATAAAGAAGGATTCGTGTAGTTTTTGTCCATGCAAACTGCAACATTCATTCTTGGTCTTATCATTAGTGATAGGAAGTGAAAAGAAGCTAAGAAGCTGATACTGATCAGTTATGAATGTGTTGAAAGAACTGGTATGTCCTGGTCGACTGTGGCGCGCTTTAACGGCCATCAGCTCTGTAAACTGACTCTCACTATAATGTATATGTTGATTTCTTTGATAGATTTAGAATTTGTTGTCATCAGTCAGAGTCTGGGCTACCTTTGAAGTAAATTTATCTGATTTCACTTTCAACCAAAACCTTTTTGGCTGCCAGATTCCATAACAAAAAAAATATCGTTTTGTTTCCCTTTGAGACAGCGCAGATGCACAGATTTATTTTCCCCTAAAGCTGCAGGGACTTCAAGGCACAGTTACAGATAATTGCAAATAAGCCAGAGTACCATTTCTACCTCCTACCTTTAAATTGCTCCAAAATGAACCGTCTATGGCCCCCCATATGACTCCACTTTCCACAAACAGTAATGTAGCATTGTTCAGGATGACTTTAGCTTTAATGAACAGGGAAAGAGACGTCTGGGTCCAACTTCTTTCATGCAAGTTCAGGTATTTTCTTTAAAGTCGTGTGGAGAAAGGTGCGTGCTTCTCTTTATTCCCACTTCAAACAAAAACCCAATCTTGGGATTTGTGATTTCTTTCTTTCATGCGATCCGAGGAGCTTATTTAATGTTTCCATCCAGACGTGCTGACACTCCTATGTTGTACATGATGACCTAGTGAGAGTTGGATGGTTGCGTTCCTCCAAGAACAAAAGTGCCGGTGCTTTTGTCATCGCGCTTAATGGGATGTCGCTTATCTGATTATTTTTGTAGGTACACTGTGTTTGTTATGTGTTCCTTCATGTCCTACACGGCTGTTATCGCATGAATTCTCTCCAGTCACATCTTTCAGAGGCTTCCAGGGACAACAAAAATCTCCCAGTTTTAGGTTTTGTAGTTTGGCTGCTGTAGGTTGTTTCCTTGAGAGATGTTTTTCATCAGTAATTCTAATAAGAGGTCGTCATTTTTCAGAATTTGAAGGCAAATTCAGCCTCAAAGGTCATGAGTTACAATTGAAATGAGTGGATGTATCTTTGTCTCCTGATAATTACATCTACAGTTTTTTTTTCTGTGTTCCCCACTGCAGCCCTCTGCGCTCATTACCGAGTGTGTGAACCCTACGCTGACCACAAAGGGCGTTATCACTTTGGCTTTCACTGCCCGCGCCTCTCAGACAACAAGACCTACATGTTCTGCTGTCACCACAACAACACCGCCTTCAAGTACTGCTGCAACGAGACTGAGTTCCAGATGGTCATGCAGATCAACCTCACCACCACCTCAGACGGTTATGCACACAAGTGAGTCATAATATCAAACTGCCATTTGACCCTTCACACCGGGCGTCTGTCCGCCTGTTCCATCATTCATTTTGGTTTTTTTAATTTCTGTAAAACTGAATAAAATACAAAAGTTCAAATGTCATTATTTTCTCACCAGTTTCCCAGCAACGTAAGATGAAGTGAAAAAAAGGAATCCCCTTCTCACAAATGATGCCAGTCCTGCTGTGATGAGTTTAATGACAATGATACAACCTCATTATGTTGCAGCCATATATTGTATTCACTTTCTAGGTCATTTCATTATGACCTATATAGTCCTCTGAGAGTCCTGCCAAGGCTGTTACTTTGTTATTTTAATGAGAAAATGCTCAGTCTATATTGAATCTATACGGGAATCAAAACACAAATGATGATGGACACTTCTGGTGGATAATTTGATGTGTGGAAGGATTACCAAATGGAACATCCAGGCCCAGCCAGGAAGCTTATGATTGCTTTATCTTCTTTTTTGAATAACTGTTAAACAATTTTGGTTGTAAAAAGATAGAGCCCATTGAGAAGGAAGGATATTCAGGTTAAGTTTATTTACTTCTGATGTCAAACATAGTAATTAAACTATGAATTTCATCCATTTTTTTCTTGTGTATTTTATCTTATATAAAAAACTAAACACATACAGCATCTCAAAGCAAACTAAGGCTATCACATTTGATAAAACTGAGTCAATTCAAACTAGCATGTAATTCATTCAAATTAATTCATACACAAACCCACCCTTGTCCCCCAACATCCTGTACAGTCTGCTTGTTTTCCTGTGTGGTGTCATACAACTGGACAACATATCCTACATGTCCTGCTATCTTGCTGGTCACGACCTTTTTATGAGCCTCTGACAAAAGTCCTGAGCAGATGACGCTGTTCGTCTCATTTTTGCTGGCTTTGCTGCCTCATTGGGTGGCAGGTGAGTCCTCAGTTGTTGTTGTTGTTGTTATTAGTTTACTAATAGGTCAATATGGTGAGCAATAGGTCCAGCTATTAGTGAATTTTAAGAAATCCGTCTGCTGGACCTTTATGCAAAGTACTTCAAACAGTCTGATACACTCGGACTGTCAATTTATAATTTGAAGAGCTCATTAAAGTTTAAATATCTAATTATTCCTTATTGTATCTATCCCCTCTGTGATTGCTTTTTACTCCACTTTCCACTGTGGCTGTTCAAAATAACCCTGAAAATCTTTTAAATTCCACTCTGGTCGGACAGCATGGAACCGTAAAATCTGGCTCTAATGCAGCTACTTTTTAGATAATTGAAGAATAGCCTTATTTTTTGGTCACTTTTCTGTTTACTCTGTGAAACGCAAAATACTTGCACATACTGCTTTGCCATCATTATCAGATCAGCACAGTTTTCCTCGTTAGTCTTGCTATTAGCATACATTACTGATTAATCAATTGGATGTAGGCAGTGATAATAACTATGAAGTATGCTGGACCTTAAGGCAAGCTTTTATTTCCACATATAAACAAAAGTTAAAACATTTCTAATAAAAGTACTTAGCTATTAATATTTTTTCTTGCCCTGCCAAGCAGTGATGACTTCATGCTTTGTCCACACCCTTTGGGAGATATTTTGAATTGCACAGTTTCAACTGAGTCGGGCTGATAAACACCGACTTACTGCCATTAAATGCATTTTTTTTTTAAAATGTATACAGTACATATAAAAATATGTCACCCTTACATACCTTTGTTAGGCTGAGATGGGATAACATCCAAAGGATGAAACAAACTATTTGGCAGGACTATATAAGGCAGGTTAACAGAGTAATGAGCCAAAATGTAAAATGCGTCAGTAATGGCTCCAAAGTGGCGCTATCTACACCAAAGGCCAGTCAGTTCTTCCAAGGCCTATATTGGAATTTTGAACCAAATACATTGAAATCTGTTTAATAGTTAACATCTAGTTGAAAAACAAACATATAAACCTAACCAAAAGATAACCTCCTTGTTGTTGCGTTGACTCTTGAGAAGCTTTCTGTGAGCAGCTTTCAGAGATGATGTTTACTCAGATCAGTTGGAAATAGATGGTTTTAGTCTGAAGACTCTCGAAGGGTTTCCTCCCTCGACAGTATGGTACTCACTGACATCTTATGCTCAGAGGGTTCATTGACTGATCTACATCTACAGAGGCATTCAAAACCTCCACAGAGAAGAGCAGTTGCTACGAGCAGTTGTGGCGTCGTGAATGTGAAACCACCACATGATAGCACATTTAAGCAGCTGTTAAGTGCGGGCTATTATATCAAGTTATGTCCTAGGCTGTATCATAGTATAGCTATCTATACAAGAGCTATACTGCATGGTATTATTATGAGTAAACTACACTATAGATGCCAAGATATGACATATTCAGAGAGGACACATAAACCTGAGGACACGCTTACTGCCTGCAGGATAAGCAGATTTAAGCTGAGTGAAGGGCACAGAAAAATGTGCCTATTGTACTGTGGGAGCTCTCAGTGGGAGGTTTGGGTGACAAAACCACAGCTTTCTATACTAATGCTCTCCCAGCATGCCTCTGTCTCGGACGGTGGTCACTGCCCTGGAGCAGGTCATGATATTTCATTTTTAGTGTCAGATGGCATGTTGGGTTACTCTTTCATTTCGGCTCAATGGCTGATAGGACGGCAGGTTTGATATTTACCACCGGCCAAGCGAATGAAACTGGCCATAATTCTGCTCTCTTCTCACACTGCACGGTGTAAATGGTGTTATAGCTTGAGATTTACTGCCGTTCGGGGGAAAACTAAAGGCATTTGGCCTCTGAGGGTTTCACTAGTATACTCGTTGTAGCATTTGGCCTTCCATGCAGTTACAGAGCAGCAGAAATGGTGCAGAATTGAAAAGGATGAACAAGTCATCAGAGAATAAATGTTGAAAAAAGTAACAAGAAAAAGCTAAAACCTTTGACAGATAATCAATTGCATCTCTCTGAGAAAGCAGTGTTAAATATTGAATACCATTGGCTTTAGTTGTGTGCTCATGACCAATTCCTACAAGGACTGTGCATCCAGTCATTCCTTGACCTCAGGCTGATTCAAATACAGTCTAACATGGGGAACCTGATGCCCCCTCAGATTGTGTTATAAGAATGACATTACAGGCAAATGTGTCTGACGAAGAGGTGAAAAAAAGTAAATGCAGTTAAAGAAACATTTACGTAGATTTGAGTGCAGTAGTGAAATTCATCTGCTCCATTGGAGCAGCTCAGATGTTTGTTATACATATCCCTAAGGCCCATCATTTCCACACAGGATTCACTTGATTTACTGATCTAAAAGCACTTGGACTTTAAAGGGTTTTAATTAATGTAGTGGCACTTATTTTCTAGTGTGGTAAAGTAAAAGATGGGTTTCCTTCAAAATAAATGTCCATTTTGAGGTAGTATCCGGTGTCATCTCTGCCTCTCATGTCAGAATATCTTTTGATTCCACTCATCTGTGTGGTGTTCCTCCTCTAAATGCCCTCAGTGCCACTTTAAGCAGTGACGTCACACCAGGAGATAATTTAATACCTCTATCTTTGCAAATGCCGTTTCTCACACCTCTCAGGAAGCCATTTTCTGAAGCTATTTCTGCTCACTCACCTTGTTAGACATTACAGTTGTAGGTGGACTAAAACAAAGTTCGAATGTACCCCACATAAATCCAGCTGGATCATGTAATGCATGAAGAAAATGCATGGGAGGTGAAAAATAAGAGCAGGAACACTACGTAGGAGCCAGAATGAGATGGATGAAATAGTCTCTCGAGCTAATGGAATTCTTTGTCCAATTTAGGGAGCAGTATTTAAGAGGCAGCAAATGGAACAGATGGAGTATTTTTAACATATTTATTTATTTAACTTGTTTTTTATGAAGGGACCATTTGATGAATATCTTGGTATTGCCACATGAACAGCAAACATTCACACCTGGCAGCCCCATCGTAGCTTTTGGGATTTAAGGGCGTCTGGATTATCGCTCTGAGCATGTGAAGGGTGTTTATCATCATCTTTTCCACATTACACTGTGCTAATACTCCCAGTTTGTCTCTCCGGCAGTAATTATACAGCCCTGGTTGGTGTGTGGATCTACGGCTTCTTCGTCATGGTGCTGCTGGCCCTGGACTTTCTCTACTACTCAGCCATAAACTACGAGCTGTGCCGGATCTACCTGGAGAAATGGGGTCTGGGCGGACGCTGGCTGAAGAAAGCTCGGAGTCAGTGGCACAGATCCATGCCAGAAGAGAATGAAGCACAGGCTCAAGCCCAGCCCATGGTCCCCAGCCACTACCAGCCCAGACACAGCCTCCGAGGGGAGAGCCACAGCCCTACCCTCCTGCCCTACAACACATCCACTGCATGGTGAGTCGCCTTACTTACATGACAACCTGCAGTTTGGGACACATGTCTGCAGTAAAACTGCAAGAATCGGTGCCAAGTTTAAAGAGCAGAAACATAGTCATTAACAATGGCTTCCACTCATCTGTATAAAAACAGCTGGATGAAACTACAACTGTAACAGAAATGTCACGATCCCATCAGTATTTCCATGGCGTTTTCCACCGTTTGAGGTTTTTAATGATGTAAACTTCTTCTGCTGTGGTTTAAAGGCACATGAGTGGAGAATAAACGCCACCAACTGTCTAATATTTGACCGACTGCATTTCAATGAGCATCTATTGGCCTGAACATCATGGATTAGTTGCAAAGCCAAACACCACTGCACTGCTGAGGGCACATTTTGGTTTTAAGCCAAATGAAAAAGTAAAACCTAATAACTTGAAGGTGGCGATTTGTCAGATCTGAAGCAACAATGTGGCAGTCAAAGTAAAATCAACAGATAAAGACAATTAAATCATTTATCGCAATTATTCAACTAAAATGTAATGATTGTGACAGCCATAAGTAAAGTAACAACAACAACAAAATTCTTATTTGTAGCCTCTGCCCCATTGGTTGTTGCCCGACTCCAACACGATCACACGGATGAAGCTTGGAAATGATCAATGAAGTTATCCTCAACGTCTATATTTTGTTTAGTTTTTTCAGCTACCTACCCAACCATCTGGCGAATTTAACAAAGCAATCTAATACCTCAAGAGCACACACACAGTGAGGTCCACACCAGTGTGAGCTTCAATGCTATATTTGATCTATTAAAACATACTGCGTAAGTCTTCTTTGATGAACTTAATTTAGCAAAGTAAATTATGTTAATGTCAGCAGCTCTGTTAAAGTTAAACTCCACAGCACACTTAAGTAATCCAGCCAAAGACAAAACCCATGGTGATTAAATACAAGTCAGATGTATAGAATCCCTTTAATTAGTGAAGTGATCTGTTATACAGACAGAAACCGAGACAAACTGAATCCCTCAAAAGCAACACCCATACAGGAGGATGTGTTACATAAACCTGTGCTCACCATTGCTCAGTATGATTTGTTCTGCTCTGATAAGCATATTTCAAGTGCAGACACTGTTGCTGTTTGGTAAAAAAAAAAAAAAAGAAGAAGAAGAAATCAGATGCTCAAAAACAAATTCAGTGGTCTCTTTAAGAAATGTTGTTTCACTTCATTTCTACGTGTCTTCTCTGCCTGTTTTTCTTTGTGCTCGGTGTTTTGTTACGTACAGAGCAGCTTGGCAGGGAAGCCGTGAATCTAATAGGACAAATTAGAGCATTTTTAGCATACTTTCTTCAAGCCAACAAGGAAGATCAAACAATGAGATATACTGTAGACAGCAAACAACCACACCTGACTACAGCCAACCAGTGATATTACTTTCTTTCAAAATCAAAGCTGCTTACTGGCATACAGACTTTATCAGTTGTAGGAATTCTGCTCTTCTACCCACTAATAGATCATTTTCTGCTGAGCATATTTGTCTTTCATCTCAAAATAAGTGCGGTCTTCTCAACATCCACTCCTTTTTAAAAGAGAATTTGGGGTTTGAAGAAATTTGTAGGTCTCAAGTCTGACCAGCTCATTAGGGAGCTGTCATTACTAATGAATAGAAAAGAACAGGATAATGTAAATGCTCCTCTCCCCGCCTGGGGCCCCTAAATCATATCTAACCTGAATGAGTCGACTACGAGTTGCATTAGAAACCATTCATTGAGTTTCTGTAGCAAAACAGAATCTGCTGTCCTTTCAGTTTATCTTTTTATTACCTTTGAGAGCAGTCACAGGACTCTCAAGGTGAATTTGCCTGCATGTGACTGTTGTTAAAACAAGATGATTTACAACGCCAGCAGTGAGCTACAACCCGCTGTAGCCGCAGGGAGATTTTCTTCTTTTGCCAGACATTGTTCAAACTTTCATAATGTAGCTACATAATAACAGAGCACAGCCTGAACAAACGTACATTTTCATGCAGTCAATTTTTCATTCGGTTCTCTGCCTAACACACCGCGCACCCTATCTGCCTGACTGGGGCTCAGAGGTTTGACAAATGGCTTTGAGAAGCAGTGTGGACTGTGGGAGCCATAGATAGAAGAGCTGGGATGTTGCAGAGGGATCCTGGGGCTGCTCTACTGGTGGAAACGTGGTTAACTAAGACTGGACATATCCATGGAGCCTCCTCATTAGACATTAGGTCAGTTCAGTATGGTAGGACTCATCAATCCTAGTCTGGCTAGGTTAACCTGTACTGGCAGGATGCCAGCTTTAAACCAGAGGATGTCTATGAAAAGGTGTTTGAATCTGCAGCACAAAGCTCATTGACAAAGTAGGCCTGGAAAATGAGATCATGCTAAGTATATGGTAATTCATGCTGATGATGAATAATGAGAACTGCTTCAGGTTGGATAGCAGTGGGGCACCATCTTGTGCAACATCTTTTTCCACAAAAAGTATAACTACTTTTTGATAAACAGGACAGAATTTACAAAGAGCTAAAAATGTTCTCATATAATCACTCACATCTTTAAAAAAAAAATAAAAAGTGGCAGATGCTGAGAGCTAAATTCAATCACAAGCAGTTTCTAGGGCAAGATTAGAATAGCCTGTTTGTTTCACACAGTGCGGTGCTTCTCAGAGTCCAGATAATGCTTATACGTTTTCTTAAACGTGTTAAGTAAACCACAGTGGGTGATATTGTATGTACACCACAGTTGTTGTTGCCCACACAACGCGTCATCAGATGGCCCCTGTTTTATTTGTGGGGGTACAAATATTCATCCCCGGAGAGGATGCAGGTTAATGGCTCAGAAAACTGGGTCCACTTAGTTGACCATCTGTTGGCCAAATGTAAACAAACACAGGTGGGGTAAAGTCCCACAACTGGAGCAGCAGCATCTAAAAACAATCGAGTCGCACAGCAACTTAGCAATCCAGCACAAATGGTTACCAGTGCCGCAGAGCAGTCCTGACAGAAAGTCAAATTTTAAAATAATTTCTCCTAATGCAAAGAGAAAATGGAGCTTGACGTTCGGCGTGTGGGAATACTGTTTTACCTTATAGCTACGTGAGCAGGCTGGCATGTACTGCTGCAAATCTGCTGGGGGTTTTAGTGTGGGTGGCCTGAGAAACTGTTATTACTTTCTCTCTGTGGATACCCTTTATTAAAATCTCCGATTCACGTCAGTTTGAACAAATGAAGGAAACGTAACTGTCTCATTCATTACCAAATGATGTACAATCCAGGCGAGAGAAAAACAACGGGTCTGCCAAGCCAGTTATTATGGATTATCTTCACTTTATGGGCTGCCCGAACTGTTTATTTCAATGCAAGGAAATGCCAGCGGATGGGAGTTTACTCTCCACTTAATGGCAGCAACAACCCACTCAATGACTGATAAAAAAGAAATTTTTTCAAAGACTACTTTCTGAATTCTGTATTAGTACATAGCCCTGATACACCTCTTCTCTGCAGCCAGTGCTGCCAGTTTGACTGAACTGTAGAGGAGAGAAAAACAAGTATGATGTCAGAGAATAAAAACCTTAGTCCTCTGAACCATGGGATTCCCAGTCAGACATCTTTACACCAGTTGAAAGATTGGGGACTTGCTCAGCAAATTTAAAAAAAATTAAATGTTGTTTTAGAACAACAAAATACATATATTTGTGACCCAGACAAAGAAAAACCTCACAAACCAGATTCTAAATTGGTAAAAGGTTAATCTTCACGAAATCTACTGTCTCAGTTATCATTTTCATTATACCTATATTAGTTGGTACCAATACCACATAAAATCGACAAATCTTGATACCAGTTTTGATACCATGGTAAAAAAATTAACAAATAAAATGAATGTGTTTCAACTTGAACTTGGGGGGGGGCATGCAGCTGTATGAGGAGGAGAGCTGCTGGTGCTCTGGCAAGGACGGCTATGCATGATCGGCAGCAGAGCTTCTCGCCTCTGTCTGCAGATTAAGGTTATCTGGACAGATTTTCTGAAGTTTGGGGTCGATGTTTGTCCATTAATAAATACATTTTTCGTTTTTTGTTGCATCTTTTAAGTCAATTAAAGTGACATAGCGGGGGATTTGAGCCCTGCCCTTCATGAAGCTCACCCAGAGCAGAGGAGACAAACGGAGAAGAGACAGTGAAATGAAATGAAAGACGTGCACAGAAATCAAGTAAATAACATTACATATTTAGTTTCTTTCAGGCGGGGGTTGATCAACCTGTTTTTTTCCGTTTCGTCGGTACGTTTGGTACCATAGGAAACAAGAATCGTTGCGTTTTCAGAATTTTAGCACCCAAGTGTCCATTCTCGTGACATCCCTTGTCTCAGTAGCAAATAATTTACCAGCTACAAGATGCCGACTGCACAGGGCGTAGCTCAAATTAATTTAGTTGTAACACCAGGATACCACTTAGCACAGTTGTTTAAATGTGAGCAGTAAAGTCAAAATAGCTGACAGGAACAGATAAATGTTTGAAATAATCAAGATAATAAGACTTGATTTAATAAATAGAGACCCGAGTCTCAATAATTTCAGTTTAACTGTCGGGAATTAAAAAAATTGTTGCAACTATATTCACTTATAATATGGGCAGAGCTAGGCTCGGGATGTGGTGGTACAAAAACTATCAGGAACGTCTGCGCTAGGTCACAGAAAAAAAACATTTTGGCATCAGTCATCTTCACGAGGCTCTCTCCCGTTAAAGAGCACTACACTCAGCTCTTCCTGGAGGTTCTTGGTCTGTTGCCACAAAGTGCTCCGGTGCATTACAGCCTTGCTTGGTTGTCCACCTATGGCTAATAGGACATTAAAGGTTTGGCCAGGTTCCCAGATTGATCCCATCCATCCCCTTTTCCCAACGTTCCACTTCTTGCAATTAGTGGTACTGAGGAGCATTATCATCATCTGTATCTTGACATCAGAAGGAAAATTTAAAAGCAGTTGGCAGTGAGAATCTCCTATATCACCACGTATGCTGCTGTAGTGAAAAAATTTCTCCTCGGGGATTAATAAAGTAACTACCTAACCTAACCTTATATTTACATTCCCTGTGTAGTGTGCCCGCACTGACATTCTCCCTCCTAGAACTGCAAGAGATATCTGATCAGCTGCTGTCATTTCAGTCTGGCTATCACTGCATAAATTAAACAAATTTAGTTTCTCTTTAGTCCCTGCTGATTAAGACTTACTGTGCAAAAAATATCTGTGCAATCGAAATAATCGAATAAACTTTGCTCATGTTTGGTGGCAGAATTAAAAATCAGTCAATGTTGGTTTAATGTATGCTGAGCAACAGTCAGAAGTGTCATATATGAATGTCAGAGAAATTAGATGTTGTGCAACATCAGATGACACCACCGCACATCAACCAGAACACGTCTCACAGTCCCTTGGTGATTGATAAGTCACTTGGCACCAACTTGCAGCAGCATCTCGTGCCAACATCCACCCACTTTTCTAGGGCTGGTGGTTTACTGGACCAGCTGAGCTGAGCTATGGGTAGACTGCTCCATGTGAGGTGACATCTGTTACCACATTCAGCATATACCTGACTCACTTGCCATCGTAACACTGCCTCTTACAGTCAGCCCTCAGTGACTCAATGTTATCACCCCGTCTAGTAATATGTAGTCTCCATCACTCACTCAGTCTGTGTGTTACATCACTTTGGTCGCAAGTAGCTGTCCCTAATATCAGCATTTAAACACCTGCTGCACTGTCTGTAGCTAAAAAGACACAAGTACATTCTGTTCAAATCAGAAAGCTAAAACTATTTTTTTTTTTCCTGTGCTTTTCTGTCAGAGTGTGATCAAAGCCTACCTCTGTCTCCTGCATATTTACATCCATCTTTGAACTGACTGGTTGGTTTTGCGTGGTAATAATAGAATTGCACATTATGAAAATATTCCTGGCCTGGCCACAGAGCTGCATGCCAAGACCTTGTCCAATTAAAGCAACACTCTCCATGCGGTGTGAGTTAATTAACATCATAGATGCTACAAAGGCAGCTTGACACAGAGTTTTGCTTAAGAGAAAGAGTAGGTTTAGCTCTTTGAAAGTTGGAAAAAGACTTCTGGCATTGCCAAAAGCAAGTGGGGTAGCTGCAATGTTTTATGTTTATTTCTGCGCTGTGTTTGTGATCTTTTATTAGATGTGTTGTCACACATTTACTTTGCATTTCAGTCATTTTCTCTCGAGTGCAGTAGAATATTCTTCAATAAGCACCTTGAGTAGTCACTTTGTGGATAAAAGGGGAAAAAATATTCTCATGCCCTAACAAGATCACAAGGTAAATCCATAAGGTGGGGAAAGTGGAAACTTGTATTTTTCCATTACAATGCAGTAATGGGAAATGTAGCATTTTGGCAGCAGAAATGGGTTCGGTGGATGTGATTCATAGAGCTAGGGTGGGCTTAGAGTCTTAACAAGAATTACAAACTTGTAAAATATTCCTGTAAATCTGATTGCTTTTTGAAAAGCAAAGCTGGCTCGTTTTATTGGTTTTTGTGCTTTCGGGCCTTGAGCCGACATTCAAGCCAATATGTTGTTATATAAAGATCAATGTGGACCACGAAGCAAAAAGCCCACACACTGTAAGCTCAGACCATTTCAGCCATGAAGCTAAAAGCCCTGTCAATAGGATCCAGACGATTTTTCCCAAACAACTTCTGTGACAACTCTGAAGAATTTGATGATGCAGACATGTGCACTCTGGGCTATAAAACAAGGCTAAAGGAACAACAACTCTTTCTGTCATTTTATCTTCTGTTTGTATGCGATATTCATGTTTACATGTGATCCTAAAACCCATCTTCTTCACTTACTTACAGAAGTAAACAGAAGGTTTTATTGTTAATTGTTAAGGGTGAAAGTAGGACTTTGAACATTGTAAGAGTAGAATATTTTAGACCCAAGATGACCTCTACTTCAAAGACAGTTGTCTGATTTCTGAAGTTGGCCTCTCACAATGTTCTAAGTATCGGCATATATGTTGTCCCAAACGAAAACTTTTTTTTACAACAAAAAAGATGCTTGGAGTAATTAAAAAAAAATATATATATATTTTAATTATATTTTTTAAATCATAGTGATTTATAATTATTACAATCCCAATGAAGTTCACTGTTTCAGTGGACTGAAGTCATTTTGAACAATAAAGTTTATCATTAAGCTGTAAAATATTCTGCCTCCATTATACATCTTTGTCACAAGTGCTTGATAAACCACATTTTGGGTGATTTTAATATCAGAATTTCTTTACTTCCTAATATCAGTACCTGCCCCAAAAATTCAGTATCAGTCGTCATCTACTGTACACCACAACAAAAATCAAACCCTAACTGGTTACATTATCTGTCACATATCCTCCACACATACAGCACAAGTTTTATAACATTACAAACCTGAGCTTCCCTGATACCAACTACATCATCTCCATGACAAAGCCACTCCTGATGAAAACCTAAAGATGTCACTGAAAGCCTATAAATAAATGAGAAAGCGAACAACATAATGAGAGGGTTTTTTTGTCTGTCATTTCTATGATTGAGAATGATCCTTAATGCTTAACCTGTCTTTTTTTCTCTGGGCAGAATGACACTGTGATTGGACAAACAGAAGAGTAGCAACACCTGATTTCCTTACATGGTACAGAGGAGATGTCCTACTGTCGCCTCTCTCTGGACCTCAGACACGACACCACTGGTGGGCTAGCCATACTGTAGTAGTTAGAAGTGACTACTGCCCCTTTCTAATGAGCACAAAACACCCCTGGACTGACAGAAGCAGGCCTACGTGGCTTTTAGAAACAGCTGAACAAAGACTGCGAGGACACCCAGAGGATTGCACTTCTGCTGCCACAGCAGAGGAGAGACGGACACATTGAACTGCTCACAGGGTTTAGTGATCCCCTAAAATGGCTGGCAAGGCCTGGAGCATCCCAGACTAATCCCAGCTGAACTGGATGAACTGTACACGCAAGTGAGGAAGCTTGCCTGTTTAAAAAAAAAAAAAAAGAAACGAAAAAGAAAAAAAGCTCATTTCTAGATATAAAATGTTTATTACACTGCTGTGTCACTTTGTGTTCAGTAGCAGTTAGACACAGTTGTGGGTTATCTATCATGGTGATTTATTTATGTAAACTAGTCAGAGAAATATATGAGTGGCTAACAATCTGAACATGTAACGGCTTAGGTTGATGCTGAGCATCTCACTTAGAGTAGAATGTTTTTGTTACCTACTGAAAGCAGATAAAATGTTTCTGCAGCCATGTTGAAACGCTATCTTTGTTTTAGGTCTCCTCTCTGACAAACAAGTGATTTCTCCACATTGTGTCTGAAAAGGACATGACACCATACAGTTTAACTGCTGTAGGTTTAAAGCTTGATATGAGGTCATCAAGATTTCTCTCTCATCACCCAAAACTTAAATGAGGATCAGGGATGCTTTCACAACAGCAAAGAGCTTCATGCTAAGTTAAACCTTAACCCTTGACAACGAGCCTACAAACCTATTTTAGACCCTTATTTAAGTGTGCCAGTTTCCTCCGGTACCTCATCCAGTCACTTATTTGACCTTCATCATTACTGGAGCTGCTTGAAAACAGGCTCAATTAGCAATATGAAGCAAATGAATATCCATTAGTTCCTTCATAAGGAGCACTCTATATCCCACATTGGTAAAAGACAATTCTAAGTGATTAGCCATAATAGACAATACATAATCCATTAAACCCCCTTCACTGTCAGCAATAATGTACAGTAGCTTAATCGGAGAGATGAAAAGTCAAAAGGGTAATCACTGAGGTGTATCGCAGACATTTCGACTCAGTTTGCATTTAAGGAGAAAGTGAAATCAATGAAATGGACAGAGTTTTTCTGGATAATTAACTCATCTCCAAAAGCTCTCCAAAGACTTGTGTGTCAGCTTTGTTAGAAGAATGAGTTAAATAATTATCACTTTTAGAGGAAAAGCTTGTATTTTAGGGTTCCAAATAATGATTAATTTCACTCTCAACCTCTTTTGTCAGAAAATTGTGAAAACTGCCCCTTATAATTTCTAACAACCAAAGG
This sequence comes from Embiotoca jacksoni, assembly GCF_022577435.1. Classification (NCBI taxonomy): domain Eukaryota; kingdom Metazoa; phylum Chordata; class Actinopteri; family Embiotocidae; genus Embiotoca; species Embiotoca jacksoni. The sequence continues at coordinate 9,225,152 of NW_027185381.1, read as the reverse complement.
TCCGCTGTTTAAATTGTTTGTTTTGTTCAACCAAAAGTCCAAAACCACGGACGATAGAACCAGTGAATGAGGCATTTTTTTATTGACAAGTAACTGAAATGATGAATAAATTATTCAGACTGAATAATCCAGAACTACAACTAAGAATTGATTTCATTTTTTAATTAATCTTCTCATTATTTTCTTAAGTAATCAATACATTGCTTGGGTTTTGATTTGTCAGAAAATTGTAAAAAAAGAAGGAAAGAAATGCCTTCGTTTGATTATGTCCTCTCTTTTTTATCAGAAAAACTGTCCACAATTCAGAGATTTAATTAACATTCAAAGTGGTCAAAGAAAAGAAGCAAAGCTTCACATTTGAGAAGCTGGAACAATGGAATGGTCATTTTTGCTTGAAAAACTGATGAAACAATGAATTGATTATCAGAATAGTTTCAGAATAATTGTCAACCAACTAATAAATAAACTGGCCAAGTGTTTTAGTACTACAATCAAGGAAAAGTTATTATCCTCGTGGCTAAATATGACTTAGCTGCTCTTACAAAGAAGCTGTTTTTATGAGTGACAGGGTGTGAAGATCAGGTGAACAGACGGTTGGTACAGTCGGAGGAGGGTGTCTGTCCAGATCTTGCATCTGCAGCTGCTAGTCTGGCAGCTGCCGAGCCTGCATGTACACAGAATCTCTGGTCCGTGCACACATTGATTGTCAGCTGAAAGCTAACAGGAGATACCATTAATTGGTCAGATTTGGCTACGAGTGTGCCAACAGAAAGGATCCAGCCTTGGTACTTGAGTCCTATCTTCTTAGTTCACCATGTAAGTAGGGCCTGCCGGCGTCATCCTCAGTTATCAGCAATAATATTCAGATTTGCCGAGTTGTTAAAGCAAGTTAATTCCCATTTGAATAGCTAAAGTTTAATTGCGTGTTTGTCCCAGCAGACTTGTGCTTTCAGGGGCAGAGAGACAGGATGTGTCCAAGTGAACTAATTGGCCCAGAGATCAGCAGTGGTTCAAAATTACACTCTCTTGCTTGCTCGCTCTCTCCAGTTACCTCTCTATTCCCAGAGTGTGAACAGCAGCAACAAAAAGGGAGGAGAGAATTTTAACAGGTGCTGCAGGACAAAGGAAATTTAATTAGTCCCCAGTGCTGGATAAGTGAGGAAAATCTGATATGTTAGAGATTATGTTGCTTTTCAGGGCTTCATGCTGTGTGTTGTGACCTGTAATAAGAAAAAGGAGGCTTGTTCTCATATGTAATACAGCGGTCACACCCAGGGAAATATTATAAAAACCTTCATTTTGCCTCCAACAAGCAGTAGCAGGGTCAAAAATGGATTCCCTCAAGAAATATGAGGAATCAATCCCCTGTTTTGTGTAGTTTTTTTTTTTTAAATGTTACAACTTGGTTTTGTGATGTTTTCTGTTTTGTTGAAAACAGTCTTGACTCTGACCTGATGTGACGTGGTACTGTAAATCGTATCAGCCCAACCCTCTTCCCATATTAAAAATAAAAAAAAATAAAAAAATAATTTAAAAAAAAAAGGATGGGAAGAAGGAAGCCCACATCTTTTTCAGTCTCTCCAGGTTGTCATGGTAACAGTTGCCTTACAGTTGAATACCCACCTGTACACAGAAGCTTTGTAGTGGTTGATACCTCACTTTTTGGGTGTGGTGGTGATGATAATGTGCACCACGTTCTGTCTATGTATTTACTACTAGATAGAAGGTTCAGTACCGTTTTCAGTCGGATTGTTATTGCACTTGTTGACTTTGTATTGTCACGACAGGGAGAAATAAAGTTTTATCTTTTCCAGTGTGTTTAAATACCTTCGTGTCAACTGCTCTTTGGAAAAGGAAATCCTTCATCTAATTAATCCTTAATCCTTCAAAACCAAGCCACTAATGGAAGTCTGATGCAGACAAAAAAAAATGGTAAGATGTTATCAAAGCCGTCAGAATATTTCAATAAAAGATAGATCAGAACCTAGAATATGATTTTTACAGCATACATATGAAACGTTTGAAAATGAATGTATGTGTGTAAGTTATCCAGGTTCATTTATTTAGTTGAAAAAAAGGGCCACATTTGTTATATTTTCTTCCTATCTGCTATCACGACTGTTAACGTCCACAATAATTACTTTCTTTAAACTATAACAGAAAAAAGTTAATTTCTATTTTTTTTTTTAGGCTTACCTTGGTGATGGCTTGCAATTTGATTATTCACTTTTGCTGTAATTACCATCCTGAGTTGTCCGTACAGAAAACTATCCAATCAGCTGTTTGATTATTTTGGTGATGAGCATCTGTCACCCAATCAGACAAACACTGATTGCTGATTGCTAGGTCATTCCTGCTACCAGCTTATCTTTACATTTGATATGAAGCCACCTCTATGTTTTTTTTCTATCAGTGTATACTCTCACTGTTTTCTTTTTACATTCATTCTGATATGTCGCCTAAATACCTTTTTAATGCTTATTTGGCTTAGGGCGCCCCACAAAAAACCCAACACCCAAGCCTTTCTACGGTAGGGAAAAACCCTATTGGCAGATACTCAAAGGGCCTTGATCTGGATAAAGGCAAAAAAAAACTCAGTACACAATTATACATACAGTATAGTCACATAACCCTGTTTGGATACTTGGACAAGACAGAGTTTAGAATTAGGTTTTATAAGTATTTTCAGACCATGTCTCAGTTATAAACGTTACATTGGAAGTATGTTTTGCAAAAGTAATGCTCTTAATAATGTGGTAAACTGATTGCCTGGGAACATCCTGTGGTGTCAACTTTACAATATCCAAAGGGGAGCAGAAGTGCGCTACTATAATACTATTTAGTTAGCTATGATATGCAAAATTCTGTCCGTAGGTGTGAATATGAGGATACGTGGTTGTCCATCCTTTTGTGTTGGCCCTGTAATGGACTGGCAACCAGTTCATGGTTCCGACCTTGACCCAAAGTGAGCTGGGGTAGAAATCATCTCCCGTGACCTTTAGCAGCCTTTAGATAATAGATGATTGCTAAATTCTAGCCTTCGAAGCAACAAATTAGGTTTTTAAAGCAGGCAGGAAGATAGTCAGCCTGACATCACCACACAGTTTACTCCAATCCATACACTTCAACCTTTATGTTTTTGTTTTTTGAAAGGTCATAGAAATATACTATCCTACGTTATAGTTTAAATGGTAAATCTATAAAAAAAAAAAAAAAAAAAAAGACTGAGGAAGTTAGGGGAAAGGATTTAGAAAACAGTCAACAGTTTTGATTTATTTTAATGACAGACAGGTAAAGAAACTGAAAAATTTATATTTTTTTACCAAAATAGAAATCCAAATGTTATTGATGTAGGCAGTAAGGTTGCCTTGACAGATAACATTTTCCAGCTTTTTGTCAATTAAAGGCAAAATTGAAAGTTTCTATATTAACCTTGCTTGCCTTTTTTAGTATAGTCAATCATTACAGCACTAGATGATGCACCCAGCCATAAGGCAGTGACCTTTTCAAGCTGGCAGAGCCACATCCACAGCCAGCCAACGTGGAAACATCATTAACGCAATGAGCTGATGGTGAAACCCGAACGCAAAAAAACAACCATGACAGGCAATGTCAGAGCTCAATACCTCACTTCAAATCAGACACCTGCTGCAGCTCACCTTTGACGATGGCCCTGGAAACTAAGAAGTTTGTTAGCACATTGTCAAGGTCCCTTTGAGCTTTCCTAATAAGCTCTGACTTGTACTTTTGACCGACCCTCATCCACCTCGGTCAATCCTGCCCAGGTCCCGCTCGTCAGACTGCTTCTTCACGCTGCCATCTTTTCTCCACTCAATTCATTTGTCCTCCTCCTTCCTGTATGCCAGTAACCAATGCTCTTCTTGCACATATGAAACCAATTGCTGCCATCCATCACCATTTAAAAACCATTGTCTGGATTTCCACATCCTGCTGTTATTGAGGAGCCTGTGATACATCCTGCCAACATTTATCTATTAAAACTCCATTAGGCCTCAATTCTCTGCTGCTCAGGGCGGATCTTCTGTGACACTGATACCACATTAGGATCCATCTGAAGCACGTTACAGTTCATGATGTCACTTTAAACTAGCTTTTCTAAATGTTCAAGTTTTACTGCAGAAGTAAACCAAACCAAACCATTGCAAATAAAATGAAAAAGCAATACAAAACAGTGGAAGACTGACTGACGTATGACGTTTGGTCTTATTTTATAAGTCAGTTTAAATCAGTTGTTTCCATGTTTTTTTGGCATTCCCTGTGACACTCTCAAGCCCATGTCACAAGTTATGAGTTACAAGTAGGACTTCAACTTATGTTTATTTTATTTTCAAGCAATCTACCAATTGTTTTCTCCCTTCATCAACTGTTCAGTTGAAAGTATCAGAAAAATAGTAAACAATGTGAATCATAGTTTTTGTGTGTTTTGTCAAACACACAAAGATATTAGATTACTTTCAAAGAATACCAGAAAAATATGAACATTTGGAACCATAGCAGAAGCTATACAAGGGATTTTGGGCATTTTTGCTCAAGAAATGATTTTAACAACAAATAAAAAAGATTATTTTGCATAGCTCGTAGAGGACTGAAAGTCCTCTCACTATTTAGTGATAAAAGGCAAAGAATGTAAAAAAGTCATCACAATGGGTGCAGCATTAATCTTCTTTTTTTTATTTATTTCTAATTCATCTTATGAATCATCTCCTGAACTCTTAGACTATACATGACCCTTATGGTGGTCCAAACCCTGAGGTTGAGAACCACAAAATATTATATAACATCTCTAAATGTTATCAAACATCAATGATATTTGTGTAAAGTACAGTGTATGCTGCCTTATTTTTGCTTTAAGATTTTTTTTGTGTGTGTATAATTTCAGTTTATTTATTTACTGATCTTATGTTATTTAACATTTTGACAACCTGCAGTTATTTATGGTTATTAGTAGGTTTTAGTTTGTGAAAGGATTTTTGGAGCTCAGCCTGTGATCTTACATGAAACAGATTTCTCTTGTAAATATAAATTATCTAGGCCTGGCTTTAATGTTCTTATCACTCCATGCAATAATACGCAAAGGTCAACATTACTGGGAAATCAGGAGTGACAGTAATAAACTTAATTCCCCCCAAACTGAGACAGCCAAATCTAAACACCACAGCCCACAGGATTTACAGCAGCAAACTAAGAAACTTCGTCTATGCAGCAGATAATAATTCAGCATATTAAAAGTCATAAAACTGTAATGCTGTAAGCAGAAAATGTCTTTCTAAATGTTATGTAGAATTAATACATTGCAAGTGACCATTAAAAGACACAAGTATTGGTGCGAAGACAAAGTGAACCAGAAGCTCTGCAGTTTGAATGGAACTGATATAAAGGATAGAAAATCAGGCCATCACATAAGCACATTGCTTTGAGTTGAAATATTTCTAATGCTCAGCTGAACACGAAATGTGTGACAAAAGCTCCACTGAGCTCCCACTGAAGCCAATATTACAAGGATACAATTATGCAAATAGTCTGTGTACAGTCATGTTTACCTCCCAAAGGCCAAAACAGCACAGTTTTCAACAACAGAGTTCGCTTGAAATGAGGGAAAACAAGAAGAAACAAGACATGGGAAGTCTGCACAAAACCAATGCAGCTCCTCAGACTCACAATACTCAAACCCTTTTCAACACTATGTAAATCAACAGCATGAAAGCATGACGGTGCAAGATCAAAACAACCAAAATAAAACGTTATGTCACCGTCAGTCTTTTCAGAAAGTTAATATACAATTAATATCAATAGAAAAGCAGCCAGTAGACACCAAAAAAAAAAAAAGACATCAAGCACATCTAAGAGAAACATAAAACACTAAGATTCATAGTTTATTCATAATCCCGAGTAGACAAACACCAACAACAAACACTCATAGTTTATTTTTGCACAAGCAGCTAGCTTATTAAACTCACCTTTAAGAAGTTAAAGTGATGATGTTTGTCCAGGTGTGGTGACAAGATGGCGGCGGTCAACACTGGTCAACACGACAGCAGGAGGAACAATTAAACTGGCTGGTATCCTGCAACTGTTTGAAGTGTCAAACTATTTTGCTTGCCTAGTATGCAGTAACAGTGTTTAGGGATCACGTAGAAAGGTAAAACAGTAAATGACGAACAGAGCAGTGGGCGTGGCTTGATGGTGTTTAAAAGCCGCCATATTGTAAAAAAGTGCCCTGCTCTTCTTCGGGGTTTTATGGTGGTTGACATCCATACAGTTGCATTACTGCGCTCTGCTGTTTTTAATCGTTCACTGCAATTTTTTTAATCAGTCCAGTCGCTTTCAAAAACATATTTATCAATTTCCTCCCCTCTGTCTGTTGCAACTTGCAGCAGCCAATTTATGGAGACCCAAAGTGTGCAACATTTAATTACAACACATAATAACAGTTGGAATTTGTGAACATTAAAAATATTTAATACCATGGTGAAATGATGACACAAAGATTTTCCTTTTTATTTTACTGTTGTCCCCAGTTACTGTTTTCTTTCATATTTTCACAACAGTCTTTGTCAATCAAGACAAAAAAGGAAGGGCCATTGACGGTACAATTATATATACTTCACCGTTCTAGATCAGACGTCATGAAGTGCATCACAATTAAAGAAAAGTAATAAATAGAATAGAAAAAAAATAAAACTAAGCAAAGACTAGTGTCAACAGCTCGTAATGAGTGACTGTCTTGATTGTGTGCTATTGAGGCAACCAATTTGGCTTTAAATTATAAAACAAACAGGATGAAATAAAATTCCATGATAATGAGCTGATATTTGAAATTTTATTGGAAAACTTGGCAAAGCAATGCCTATAAGACACATTATCCTAAAATTATTTACATGATCAATCCTTTTATAAAGCTTTTGACAGTATTTAATAGTGAACACTGAGTCACTGTATCTATATATATATATATATATATATATATATATATATATATATATATATATATATAGATACAGGCGTCTTATATATATATTTGAGTGGAATTAGAAAGGAAACTCTACTTAAATTGTTACTTACACTGTTGATAAAAAAACACAGACGGTAATGACGATGATTGCTGGAACAGCTCGTGTGTTGCATCAGTGTTTGGATCGATGTCTGTTTTCAGCACGGCTCTCTTACTGTACCGTTTGATCAAAAGCTACTGCACCGTGCAGGAGGTTGAGCCATAATCTCTCTCAGAGCGTGGCGTTATACCTCCTGACCGAGGGTTGACATGAGGACAAACCTGTAGAAGTCTGGCCATCTTCTCTGGATTGTATTATTTTAAAGGGCAAAGAAAAAATAAATTACGTTCGAAATAAGTGATTTATCTTGATCACATTGTTGTTTTCAACAAACACTTAATGGCTTTAGTGTAATGATTCTTACTGACCAGAGTCCAGAAAAGTTTTATCATGTTACAAAGTTTGGTAAACGTGTGCAAATTATTTAATGTAACTTATTAAAAAATAGTGAAATTTGAGTAACTAGAAAGAAGAAAGAAGTTAAGGTTTCACTGTTTCTTTTCCGTGTGGATGTTGTATCGTCTCGTGTGTGACTCTGTCCATGAGCGAACTCCCACTTGAAAACGCCCGTGTTTGGTATCAGCTGCTGAAGCTCCAGCTCCCTATGAATACTGAGGACGGGTCAAATCAGAGAACAAGTGTCCCCCTGGAGGATCAGTAGTTTGTAGCATAAAAAAATCCAATATAAACAAAACTGAGTTAAAAAAAAAAAAAAAAAACTTTTCATGATATCTGTATTGGTCACAGGAGCAAACAGGAAGCGTGGATATTCAATTTATTTTCAGCAAAATAACAAGCTCACTCTTGGGAGAAAATAATGTGCTATGCATTTCTTTTGGGCCAAAATTCAAATGCCACAAATGGTCTAATTTTTCTTAAACGGGGCGACTGGATATGATTTTTAAAGGCTCGTGCATGAAATGACATAAATGATAGCAAATATTTTAAGATGTAAATCAGGGACCAAACTAAGGTTAAGCTTTATGTATTCAAAATAAACAAATAAAACCTGATAATAAATAACCACTTTTTTGCAGCAAGTGTATAATTTATTTGTAAATACATGTACAAAACCACAGGGAATCTTGTGTTGATTGGAATGACTGAATGTAGTGATTTCCCTCCTGTGGTTTTCATACATACCTCCTCCCCTGCCATCAGCTCTACAGTGATTGCATTTGAAACATGATCATAACCTCCTTCGTGATTCTTGAGTGTAGCAGCACACGTGAAATGCTTATTATTATTTAACACGGATGTAAACTCTTTATGATAGTCTGAGACTGTAGATTCAACTCTCGCTGGCAATCAGTCTGGATTTATGGTGGACAATTTGGTAGCTTGAGTTGAATTAAATTACATTGCAGTAAGATATGTTTTACTAACGTCTCAAAGATAAAATGGTGTTCAAAGCTACACTTTTTACATCTGAAATGACTCTCAAACCAACCTCTGAGTTTCAAACTGCAAAACAATAATTACCATTAAAAATGATGTTACATATTTGGGGTGTGAAATGAATCAGCATTTATTGGGCTCAATGACAAGAGTAATATCAAATGTCATGATTCCTGAGCTAAACCTGCCTCTCCAGAAAACTGTCACCTGTGTTAGCTGATATAAACCTACATTAATACATAAAACTGCCGCAGAATAACCACCAGTTTATTTCTTCACTCACACTGCTGCTGCTCTGTTGGCTCTGTTCCCCGTTTCATGCACAGAGAGATGCATCTGTTCGGTGTGACAAGGGAGGCAGATATTACTCATGTTTCCTGTCAACATTTTGGATGGATTTCGACAACTATTTGTCCAGTGGGTTTTCTGGGCAGAGAGACAGCATTTGTTTTCTTCAAAATCAGCTCATGAGAAATCTGCTGTGGTGACTAAAGGCAGGAAAATATACTCACAGTCGCCTCCTAAATAGCATGAAATCATTTCTACTATATTCTCAGCCCATGTCTAATAAAGTAGGCATAAATTATGGATTTGTATTTTTCATTATACAGTACCTGTCGGAGGCGTCAGTACTAATAGTGTTCACATGGAAGAAGAGGGTGTTGCCACTGGAGCAAAACAGGTTTAATCCTTCAAACGTTTATCCTAAAATGCATTCTTGTTTGTTCTGATGGATTAGAAGCTGGTATCAGAATAAGCTGCGACCTTGACGTTGATTTACATGCAGCGGCTAAATGACGTTAATCTTCCCTGACTTTCACTTGTATTTCTGTGTCGAAAAGATCATCACAACTGCATGTCAAAGACACACAGATACTTACTGTACCCTCATACTGTATATCATGTATTAATTTTGTTTCATGATTAGGTAACATTTGAAAAAAAAAAAACATTTCACAGTTAAGATAAACTGTCAGTATGGCAACAAAAGGAGAATTTGGGAAAGGGGTTATTGAAGATCAAAATACTACAACGATACAACAACAAATTCATTTGGGGGCCAAAATATCGACATCATTAACTCTTAACAAGACATACAAGAGAAGTATAGTACTTTGACATGCCATTCATGGTGCATGTGAATTTGTTAAAAGCCATTTATGTATATAAGGAAAGCATGCTAAAATGTAGTCTGCACAAAATAATGTTACCTTACTACCTACATTATATATAATACAATATATTTTATATGAATGAACAAACTGTTGAGGAATGAACTATATATGTTTTTGTATACTTTTATACATATATAATTATATGTTACATTATCAGTTATCTTTGCACAAACAGCCCATTCAGTACCTTTCAGTTCGGTTTTCAACATTTGATTGCAGCATTTTGGTTTTATTTGCACTTGTGATGTTCTGAAACATATCTGAGCACGCTTGATCAGACGGTCCCTGACCACCAAAGCAATCCTACTGTCAATGAAATATAGAACATTTGGTGGGTGTGAACCTACATTTACAGTGGGTACGGAAAGTATTCAGACCCCTTTAAATTTTTCACTCTTTGTTTCATTGCAGCCATTTGCTAAAATCAAAAAAGTTCATTTTATTTCTCATTAATGTACACTCAGCACCCCATCTTGACAGAAAAAAACAGAAATGTAGAAATTTGTGCAAATTTATTAAAAAAGAAAAACTAAAATATCACATGGTCATAAGTATTCAGACCCTTTGCTGTGACACTCATATTTAACTCACATGCTGTCCATTTCTTCTGATCCTCCTTGAGATGGTTCTACTCCTTCATTGGAGTCCAGCTGTGTTTAATTAAACTGATTGGACTTGATTAGGAAAGGCACACACCTGTCTATATAAGACCTTACAGCTCACAGTGCATGTCAGAGCAAATGAGAATCATGAGGTCGAAGGAACTGTCCAAGGAGCTCAGAGACAGAATTGTGGCAAGGCACAGATCTGGCCAAGGTTACAAAATAATGTCTGCAGCACTCAAGGTTCCTAAGAGCACAGTGGCCTCCATAATCCTTAAATGGAAGAAGTTTGGGACGACCAGAACTCTTCCTAGACCTGGCCGTCCAGCCAAACTGAGCAATCGTGGGAGAAGAGCCTTGGTGAGAGAGGTAAAGAAGAACCCAAAGATCACTGTGGCTGAGCTCCAGAGATGCAGTAGGGAGATGGGAGAAAGTTCCACAAAGTCAACGATCACTGCAGCCCTCCACCAGTCGGGGCTTTATGGCAGAGTGGCCCGACGGAAGCCTCTCCTCAGTGCAAGACATATGAAAGCCCACATAGAGTTTGCCAAAAAACACATGAAGGACTCCCAGACTATGAGAAATAAGATTCTCTGGTCTGATGAGACCAAGATTGAACTTTTTGGCGTTAATTCTAAGCGGTATGTGTGGAGAAAACCAGGCACTGCTCATCACCTGCCCAATACAATCCCAACAGTGAAACATGGTGGTGGCAGCATCATGCTATGGGGGTGTTTTTCAGCTGCAGGGACAGAACGACTGGTTGCAATTGAAGGAATGATGAATGCGGCCAAGTACAGAGATATCCTGGAAGAAAACCTCTTCCAGAGTGCTCTGGACCTAAGACTGGGCCGAAGGTTCACCTTCCAACAAGACAATGACCCTAAGCACACAGCTAAAATAACAAAGGAGTGGCTTCGGAACAACTCTGTGACCATTCTTGACTGGCCCAGCCAGAGCTCTGACCTAAACCCAATTGAGCATCTCTGGAGAGACCTGAAAATGGCTGTCCACCAACGTTCACCATCCAACCTGACGGAACTGGAGAGGATCTGCAAGGAAGAATGGCAGAGGATCCCCAAATCCAGGTGTGAAAAGCTTGTTGCATCATTCCCAAGAAGACTCATGGCTGTACTAGCTCAAAAGGGTGCTTCTACTCAATACTGAGCAAAGGGTCTGAATACTTATGACCATGTGATATTTCAGTTTTTCTTTTTTAATAAATTTGCACAAATTTCTACATTTGTTTTTTTCTGTCAAGATGGGGTGCTGAGTGTACATTAATGAGAAATAAAATGAACTTTTTTGATTTTAGCAAATGGCTGCAATGAAACAAAGAGTGAAAAATGTAAAGGGGTCTGAATACTTTCCGTACCCACTGTCGGTTAGGTTAGGTTAGGTTAGGTAGGTTAGGTAAACTAACATAAATATGTTTTAAATAAACATACAGAGACAAACTTAATGTGACAACAGGTGTGAGATGGGGAGGTGGAGGGAGTTAAATTACTCAAAGCAGGCCAAACTAAAGCTACATTGAGTATCCAATGTTTATACTATGTACCCTCTGTTAGAGATAGGATGTGTACAATATACAAGTGGACAATATATGGAACATTGACTACATATCTGCTTGAAGAATTGAAATGGCTTCATGTAGTTTGTGTAAATCTTATTTGGGGAAATATCAAAATGAACAAAGAAAGCACTTTATTGAAAAAGTGTTCTTTCGTAGTGTAAAGCTCAGTCGAGCTTTACGCTGGTTCATGCTTTCATAAAGTAAAGTGCAATTTAATTTTCAACAAGCAAATCTGGTTCATGATCATGTGGGATGAGGGGTTTAAAGGCTATAAATTTGAAAAGAGAATATAAGACGTTTAGATTTCATAATATATAAACTGTCAACTAAATGATGAGTGAGATCAACACACACCTCACTGTCTCTCCCTGTTTCTGTCTCTGGTGTCCCTCGCTGTACAGCAGCTCCGTTTCCATCTGACTGCCGAGCACATTTGATTCTAACTTTTTGAAATGCCAGGGGAAATAAAATGTGAATTAAAAGAGTATTTTCCATCACTTCAGTGAAAATAAATAAATTGACTTCCTGAATGTCAACAAACACATCTGCAAGGAAACTGAAGGGAATAAGAAGCGTGAAAAGTGGTTGTTGTCACTGTTTAGAAATGTCATACTTTAAACTAAAGACAGAAACAATGAAATTTGCTAATACACAAACTAAATCCACAAGACTGAACCAGAGAGGCAACAGCTGGTATTATTATTATTTAACACTAAGGAACAGCTAAATATAACAGATTTACACACACAAAAATTGTAAAGGTTTGGATACATTTGAACACATGAAGTGGATGAAGAAATTATTGTTGTTTATTGAGAAGTGACAGTTAAAGACAGGTCAGCGTTAGAGCAAGAATGAAACTGCTTCAATATTGTCCGGCTGAAAGGGATGTAAAGGAGAGAAGATGAGAATGAGCTACGGGGAAAACTCGGCGACACTGACATCGACACCCAACATCCTCAACCAAAAATAAAACACGTAAACAAAGAAAGGATAAGTCAACATATAATTTATGCTGTTAACATTTGAACGTCCTTATACTGTCAACAATATGTGACCAGATGATGCATTAATATTTTACTTCATGTGCTCTGCAGGCATTAAAACATTGGCATTGTTGCTAATGAGTGTAGAACAGTGCAATTGAGGCTATTTGTTTCAATATTTTAAAGGGTAATAGTTTGAGATAATCATAGATTGTGTGTGAATTCATAGCGTTAGGTGTTTTTTCTATCAGATATGATGTAGTTGTAACCATTAAAGTAACTGTTGAGATCGTCAGACTAAATACACGAGCAGTTAGACGCATCAGACAGACTGTTATGAAGCCAGTAGATTAGTCAAAGGATCTGAAGTGCTTTATGTGGAGGTGGCACACTTGGACTGTTGTAACACACAGGAAAACTGTGGACACTTAGTGGCTGGTCTGTAAACTGTGACGGATATTTACAATGTGAGCGTTCGGGTAATTATTTTGATGTCCCGGAAGAAGTTTGGTTAATTTGTTGTTGTTGTTTTTTTGTTATTGATGTCATTGCGTTGTCAGATCTTAGCAGATATCTTTGTGAAGGAGAACACTGAAGTTGTGTTTGCATTAAGTGACTTGCATCAGCTGCTTCATTCATGCCTTTCCATTAGTGGATCAGCCAGGTATAAACAGGCATAACTTCTCACGATCAATCGTCTGATACATTCATGCCAAAACTGTTTGCTGCCACTGCCTCCACCAGCTGAACCTTGAACTCGGAAGTTTTTGGTGCCGCTTATGTGCGTGTTAAAAACACCAAAATTAAAAATGCACGTGTCAAGATGTAATCCTGTGTCCCTGAGTCATATCTTCAATTATCTGTCATTGTAATGCTGAATGTGTTTATGCAGAGCTTTGAAGGTTATATTGAAAAATGTGTCTTCTTTTCCTTCCCATAATGAGTTTAAAGATCACCTTTGAGTGATCCAGACAAATATCTGAATGATTGTTTCAAATCTCTCGAGCAACTATAGCCTTTCAGCATTTTCATATTTACATACATCCCATTACAGAAGTTATCATTTCACATTGACTTTTAATTTTAGCACATTGTAGCCAAAACTATGAAACCAGAGTTATCCTTTAAATCAGCCTAAAAGATGGCATCATCCACGTTCCTGAAAACCAGTCAACAGCCCTGTTCAGTAATTGACCAAACACTCCTCTCAGACTTGTTTGTATTTCCAGTGGCTCAGTTGGTTCCTCTTCATTTGATGTCCTCTCTCTCACTTTGCTTTGTGCTTCGTGAACAGAGCGTACAGAACCTTCAAGGTTGCAGCGATGTCCTGAGAGACGATATCTGTCACGGTATCCACAGGAGACAAAATGCACAATCAGCATCCCTGAGCCAAGCATGGAAAATATGAGGGCGCTTTTACCAACATTAGCTAATAACTATTCTCACAATCCATCCTCACAGGTCATAGATCAGGGGGCCAAAAAATAAAAGCATTAGATGCAAACGTAATCAATATGTCCTTGGTGAGATGAGATCCCAACAAAATTGCTCTCAGCTGTGAGATGCACTAACTGAATGAATGTGACATGAAGATGGACTCTACCACTGGCTAACCTAATTCTCGCACGCATCACGGTCCTGTTTTAGGCCCTGAGTGCCGGGATTCCTCATTCCATCACAGCAATTATGCCGTTAATTAAAAGGACACTAAAAATGAATTAAATTAGCGACTTGCTCCTGGCTTAGATTCATTGTGCTGGTTCTTAGGTTAACAGTTATTGTGCTGAGGCTTTCTTTTACAATTACAGGCATATATTGTGGAGAAGTTTTAGTGGTTGTGAGAGAGAGATTCAAGCTCAGAGAGAATGAGGAGCCTCTTGTCAATAATGCATCTGCAGGGAGGTGAAGTTGATCCACTTGCTATTGATCTATTCGCACACTTAGACGAGTAAGTAACTCACCCAGTCACTTACTCTAGTTCACTCTTCTCTTAGTGGAGTGATTTACTCTGTGGCCAAAAGTAAACAGTCAAACACAATCGTAAGGCACAGTAGTGATGGACTCAAAACATATAATTTTAACAACATTATAGGAGCCTACAATACAGATAAGGAGTGTTCACAAGTCACCTGGTTAGAGTTTAAACTGTTACGTAAACAACATTCATCAGAATTAAGATTTCCCTGAACTCTGTCTGAGACAAACCAAGAAAAAACAGCTCAAACGCACACAAGTTGATACATTTTTGAGTGGACATTAACTATACACATGCACAAATTATTACACCTTTATTTATCCTGTAATTGGGAATTTTGAAACTGCAGATGAATTAAAACAATACTGTATATGTAGATTAAGGATGGGCAGGCTGGCCTTGTTGTGACACATGACACGGACACTTTTGCTGCAGTCAAACACATCTCTCTCTCTCTCTCCTCTCATTTCCTGTCTGTTTCTATACTCTTCAATGTCTGATAAAGGCTAAATTTATATTTAAAAAAAATGAATTACTGATTGACTGACATTAAAAATTAGCAGATCAACAAAAAAAGTATGATAATTTCACAATCAATTAAATCTGCTGAAATGGGGAAATTTACAGCTTTAAAGTTAATTAAATGCGTTTTGGACTGTTGGTTCGGCAAAAACTAGACATCTGATGACATCTACTTGGCGTGATGGACCTTTTATGGACCAAAAGATTAATAAACAAAATGAAAGGCAGATTAAACAAAGATGAAAATAATCAATAGTCGCTGCCCTAACGTTTACTAGGAGTGGTCATCATGTTAAATCAATAGGCTAGATATAGCCTCCATAGTAATATATCAGGCAAATGTACAGATTTTTTTTCCTGGATTCCTTTGTCATATGTGGGGTCTCTTATTGTTCTTAAATCAGTCATCCATGTCAAATAGCATGGCTATGAATAACAGTATACAGTCCCAAAAAGTATCTGTATTTAAATCTTTATCAAACCCTTCACTTAATTCATGAACAGTTAATCTAGAACTTACTTTAACCTTATTAAACCGGAGACAAACTTTGATCTCTATCTGATAATATAAAGCTTTTGATTTTTGGGATAAATGCTCAGATGCTGAAGTTTTTGCCGTGAATCAAAACATTTGTTATTTTCACGGTTGGAAAATCTGATTACCTGCAGCTGCAAGTTGGAAATGACAAACACTAAATTTCCCAGAGTTTGACAGTACGCAGATACAATCTGAATATCTCTGGGATCTGCCTGATATCTGTGTGATATACAGTAGCTGTGCTTATGAATACAGATAATATATCTTCCTCCAGACAAACACGCACACACAGTAGATACAACCACAGCGGCGAAACCCTTGTGTCTATCAACGGACACCAGAGTGACATCATCCCCTTTAGACTGTCTCCCCCACTGCTCGTCTCTTAATGAACGACAATGGCCTCGGACTGAGCCAATCATCCGCTGTGATACTCATCGAGACACGAGTTGCACTCATTCATATTCCGCAAGCAATTCTGCCTCTCCCTCCAAAACGCTGTCAAAGCCGCACTCCACGGTGCAGCGGAGATTAACTCAAACTGCCGGAGCGATCCCCCCCTCCTCGTCTCGCATACAAACTGATTTTGGCGTTTCCCTGTCATCCAGATAAATGATCCTGCTAGAGGATATCATGTGAATTAGTTTGACATTACTGTCTTGGAGCTCCAGTGTTGTTGTTTTACTTACAGTTCTACTGTTTGTGTATTTTTCATTCTCTGTGCCTGGCATTTTAATTTAAGTAAATCTGCTGTGAACAAGTCGGAGTGTGTGAACCCGAGTGTTTTTTCCTCACCTTGTGGGTCAACACTGGACAGTTCCAGGCCAGTATCATTCAGGAGGTCCAAGGCCAAGGTCACATTGTGAAGCTAGAGGTCAAAGAAAAACCAAACACTTAAGACATAATCATAATTTAACCCAAATGAGTAAAACATATTTGAAATTCAGTTGTAAACTCTATTTATGGTAAAACATGTACATTTTCTACTGGAATGAAACAAACAACTGTTATATTTTAATATACTTTTGGGAAAACATTTATTCATATCCAGCATGGATATGTAAGTTAAGTATATTTACTTAACGACTAAGTTTTGAGGTGCTTGAACTCGTGTATTTCCATAATGTAACTTTCCACTTCAACTCCACGACATCTATACATGTATTTTCCACTCGATTGCATTTATCTGGCAGCTATATCAGCTAGTTACTTTTCAAATCATTCAGACACATTTTATTCATGCATAGAATATTAAGTGTTGATAATTAAACGAACAGTATTAAAAATTTATAATTCGATCTACCATTACAAACATTAAATGTTGATTAAATTTATATCCACAACATAGTGCAATACTCCAGCTTCCCTATTACCACTACTGTTTAGACCACATAGAATATGATTAAAGAAAATCAGTTCTTTAGCTCTTCTGTAACTGTTGTCACAGGTGCATCATATTGCTGAGTGATCGTGAATACTTTCTGCCTGGTATATTAAATTAAATTAGGATTTACAACTCAATGTACCAAATGTGTGCACGCATGTCAGTGCTAATTACTACTGCAGAGTTTTACATGTAGTAGCCTACAAATTGTTAGCGGGTCTTTTTACAGCTGATGACATCTTAGCAGTCTATGCAGCTGTACATTTTGATTACATGGCGTTAATTGGCCAATAAAATTCATCTATGCATCTATTTATGTTGTGTTTGTGTATTAGTATGTATTTGTGCATCATTTCCATGAAGTTGTAACTACATCTGTGAAATATCCTCTGGTCAAGAACTGGAAAACACCTAAATTGTAGATGTATTATGTACTATTACAATGATATTTGATCTACTATATAATGTATTATGGATCAGACTTTCATGTATTTATCACTAAGTTTTCTCTTTTCAAAATATAAAAAAATCTGATAATTTGTGTCACAGTATCTTCATTCAGTAAGTTATTCATGAACTCAACTTATCCATGATAAAAGGGCCATGACTTGTTCATAGACCCATCATATTGCCTCAAGTAAAGTGGGATCAAAGATAGCATTGCAAGTGAGCTGTGACACAGAAGTAGTTATGCATCTACTTTTATTATGGGAATTGTCAAATATTAATTTTTATCATATAATGGAAGAGGGTTTTGGATCACGTTTTGGTACTGTAGCCTATTATCTGCTGCGCTCTTGTGGGAATTAGATTAGATTAGCGCAAATTAGATATGAAGGATGTGTAATATATTCTCAGTACTTGTGAAT
The DNA here is from genome assembly GCF_022577435.1 of Embiotoca jacksoni. Taxonomy (NCBI): domain Eukaryota; kingdom Metazoa; phylum Chordata; class Actinopteri; family Embiotocidae; genus Embiotoca; species Embiotoca jacksoni. The sequence goes on along the minus strand of NW_027185381.1, from coordinate 9,207,054 downwards.
TAGAATAAATAAATATGTGTCTATTTAAATGTTCACAGAAAATCAGTAAAACGTGAAATTAATTTTAATTGAAATAGGCAGTTTGTATTTTAAACAGTTGATTTTTGATAAAAAAAAAAAAAAAAAAAAAAAAAAAAACCATCACAAATGACAAAAATAATCATCTGTGAGCATCTACAGGCTGGATGATGATGGCGTTGTATGTGAGCCTCTGTTCAGTCTTAACTTAGCACCTCTCTGAAGAGGCACGTCATGAATCCAAAGTGAGTCCATACCATACCATCTCAGAGTCATTGACAGGGGTCAGGTTAAAGCCAAAGAGCGGGATGAAGAACCCCTCCAACTGTCCGATCAGCAGCAGCAGGATGACGCCATCAGCAAACTGGACAGGAAACAAACAGGACATTGGAGCATGTCCATGGAAGGTGATGAAATCTCAGGGGAGGTAATCGGTGAGTTTTTTTGTTTTTTATCAGAGAAGCGTGTAAGCACAACAGAACAATGTTCAGCTATTGGTCTGTACCTGTTTGTCCATATCAGCCACCTGTAGGCCCATAGTCGTCACATTCTGGTTGACAAAATGTAAGATAGCCTGAAAATGGAAAAATTAAACAGTAGAAATTGCAAGTCAGCCTTATTTAAAGTATTTTTTAAAGGTATCTTCATCAAAACCTCACACTTCAGTTTGTAGCCAGGATGAAGGATTGTAAAATCGGACTCCTAAACGAATAGAAGCTTTGTGACTCTGCACTGCACGACTGCATTGAAATCAGTGCTAAAAGGATTTGTCAATTAATAGATTAGTCAAACAACTGAAAACTGTCAATGCTAACATTTTTTTAATTGACCTTTTTCACAACTTTGGCTTGTCTTAACGGGCGAAGCACGGGTGAGACGAGTTTTGTTAGCGACATGACCCTGGTTTCAGCTCATCTAAATGGAGTGCAGTGATTTTTAATATTATTGATTACGCCTGTGCTATGACATGCCAAAATGTATGCTGGAAAAAAAGGTCTATTATTTTAGATTCAAGGTTCTCATCAGCACAGAGGCTGATGGGGAATGTAGTCCAAAACCAAATTCTTAGTTAAATCATAACTTTGACCTGGTGAAGGCACTAAATCAAAAGCAAGAGGATAGCCTAAGTTTTTACAGTTAATCCTGAGCAGGACACAAATGTTTGTACCAAATCTCATGGCAGTTTGTTCAATAGTTGTCAAGAAATCTCGCTCTAAACTAAAACATGAGCCTCATGGTGGCGCAACAGGAAAAGGAAGACAATCACCAAAGTCAGTAGGTTTTTTCAAACATTTGTTGGTTCCACCTTCTAATGTGTTCAGATTTTCCTTCTCTCCTCTGTAATTTATCATTGCAAATGGAATATCTTTAGGTTTTGAGGATTTTTGGAAAATTATTAATGTACATTAATAAATGAACAAAATAATTATGATTTGCAACTCTACGTGGGAATGATTAATTGTAAGAGGACCAAAAAGCTTTTTTTTTTTGCACATTTGATCCATATTCTTATCCCACAGATGCCAACTCTACATCCATCAGGTTTATACTTTAGGTTCAGGTTATAATAACAAACACAGTGTGACATTTACTTTCTGCTCTAACACATTTCCTCTCTCACTGTGGAGATGAGAGAGTCAACACCTCACAACATCTCAGCACTTCTTCTCCTGTCCTCGTTATACCTTCTTCACTGTGTTGACCTTCTGAGCGTCAAGCTTCAGCAGTTGGTCGATAGGATCCTCCCCTGGGTGACCAGACAGCCAGAAAAATGTGTTAGTAGGCTGTAATGCTGTTTGGATGACATTCAAGAAGTCACATCAGCTCAACCTCTGACTACTCTCACTCACTTTCAGTGTTACCAGGGGAGTCTGAGCCGGCTTCGCTGCTGAAAAAGTCAAAAAACCTGAGGTGAGTTTTTCTCACATTTACAGCATCGCGCAGGACAGAAATCCACTCACCTTTCCTCTGTGAGGACTTCCGTCTGCATGTCTGATTTGATGCCACTTCTGCTGACCTGGGTGGAAATGAAAGTGAACCACAAGTCAGCAGCAATTCCACAAAGTGTGTTTGAGACAGAGGTGGAGCAGAAAAACTGCTGAAGCTTGAGGTGAAACTCACTTCCAAAACTATAACCTCAACCTTCACATTGGGTGGCAAATCCAGTTCGGGCTGGAAACATCTCACCATGGCAACCAGCAGATGAATAGTGGCCAGAAGGTCTTTGTTGTGGATGACTGTAAGGCAAACAGCAGAGAACAAAACACACACACACACACACACACACACACACACACACACACACACACACACAAAATCAGCTAACACTGATGTGACACAGTTCACCGACATCTATTTTGGAAACAAAGAAAGGCCGTGAGCATCTTGGATTCATAAAGAGGATGAACAGCTGGCACAGCTGGCACAGTGGTGCACACACAACAACCTGGAGCTGAATATGCACAAAACTGTGGAGATGCCCCCCAGCACTGCTCCTTCTCTCCTCTGGCAGGCGCTACAGAGCACTATACTTCAACACTACCAAACACAAGAACAGTTTTTTCCCACTCCATCACCTGTCACTGTTAAATATATATACTGCACAGAGTCAAGCACCCATGCATATACTGTATATATTCCCTGATATGTATGAAAGGTAATTTATTCTCTATACATCTAATATTTATTTCAGCATGTCGTGCACACTAACATCTTTGCACGACATCTTTGAATAACATCTACTGGGACAGTAAAAATCATTTGCACATGGGTTGTGAGGCAGACATGACATCCCACCGCCACCACACTACTTTAATAGGCTACTTATACAAATTGAATTGTGTTGCTATTGTTGTCCTGTTTTCACTCTGTCCTGTCTTGTTTCTTTTTCTAGTATATTTTAATCTTTATTTCTTCTGATGTCTGTTGTTGCATGTGTACTGAGAGCTGCTGCACACTAAAGCTAATTCCTCATCTCTGTCAACTGATGTGGCCAATTGATCTGAACCTGATTCTGATCATTATTATTTAACTGTGTAATTTAATTACATCTGAACACTTTAGGTTGAATTTCTTCAATTTTCAGATTTTCATGAAATCAAAGAACAGCCATTCTATGTAATTATATATAGTATGCATTCACTTTCTGAAATTACTGTACGTCGACAGTATTTAAAGCGCTTTAGTCTCAACACTGGCCTCACAGTCATTTTTTTGTCAGCCCCATTGTTTTTTGTTACTCTCCTACAGCCCAATCAGAGCTCTATTATGTTACTGCGGCTGCTTCACAGTAAAAGCATTAGAATGGTGAAACATGGGGTGGCTTTTATTGCGAAGCAGTGGCAGGACTTGCTGTGTTTTTAGATTAGATTAAATTAGACTTTATTAATCCTACAGTGGGGAAATTTAGTCGTCGCAGCAGCACATACACAGTATGAACAAATTTACAAATACGTATGAAATAAAAAAAAATATGAGATAAAAAATAATTATTTTAGAAAAAAATAAGAGCAATAAAAGAATAAATACACACACAGAATATATACACAAAAACAAATAAAATGAAATAAAATAAAGATAAATATAAAATAAAATAAAGATAAATAAATACAGCTATATATATATACAGTGGGTACGGAAAGTATTCAGACCCCTTTACATTTTTCACTCTTTGTTTCATTGCAGCCATTTGCTAAAATCAAAAAAGTTCATTTTATTTCTCATTAATGTACACTCAGCACCCCATCTTGACAGAAAAAAACAGAAATGGAGAAATTTGTGCAAATTTATTAAAAAAGAAAAACTGAAATATCACATGGTCATAAGTATTCAGACCCTTTGCTGTGACACTCATATTTAACTCACATGCTGTCCATTTCTTCTGATCCTCCTTGAGATGGTTCTACTCCTTCATTGGAGTCCAGCTGTGTTTAATTAAACTGATTGGACTTGATTAGGAAAGGCACACACCTGTCTATATAAGACCTTACAGCTCACAGTGCATGTCAGAGCAAATGAGAATCATGAGGTCGAAGGAACTGTCCAAGGAGCTCAGAGACAGAATTGTGGCAAGGCACAGATCTGGCCATGGTTACAAAATAATTTCTGCAGCACTCAAGGTTCCTAAGAGCACAGTGGCCTCCATAATCCTTAAATGGAAGAAGTTTGGGACGACCAGAACTCTTCCTAGACCTGGCCGTCCAGCCAAACTGAGCAATCGTGGGAGAAGAGCCTTGGTGAGAGAGGTAAAGAAGAACCCAAAGATCACTGTGGCTGAGCTCCAGAGATGCAGTAGGGAGATGGGAGAAAGTTCCACAAAGTCAACTATCACTGCAGCCCTCCACCAGTCGGGGCTTTATGGCAGAGTGGCCCGACGGAAGCCTCTCCTCAGTGCAAGACATATGAAAGCCCGCATAGAGTTTGCCAAAAAACACATGAAGGACTCCCAGACTATGAGAAATAAGATTCTCTGGTCTGATGAGACCAAGATTGAACTTTTTGGCGTTAATTCTAAGCGGTATGTGTGGAGAAAACCAGGCACTGCTCATCACCTGCCCAATACAATCCCAACAGTGAAACATGGTGGTGGCAGCATCATGCTATGGGGGTGTTTTTCAGCTGCAGGGACAGAACGACTGGTTGCAATTGAAGGAAAGATGAATGCGGCCAAGTACAGAGATATCCTGGAAGAAAACCTCTTCCAGAGTGCTCTGGACCTCAGACTGGGCCGAAGGTTCACCTTCCAACAAGACAATGACCCTAAGCACACAGCTAAAATAACAAAGGAGTGGCTTCGGAACAACTCTGTGACCATCCTTGACTGGCCCAGCCAGAGTCCTGACCTAAACCCAATTGAGCATCTCTGGAGAGACCTGAAAATGGCTGTCCACCAACGTTCACCATCCAACCTGACGGAACTGGAGAGGATCTGCAAGGAAGAATGGCAGAGGATCCCCAAATCCAGGTGTGAAAAGCTTGTTGCATCATTCCCAAGAAGACTCATGGCTGTACTTGCTCAAAAGGGTGCTTCTACTCAATACTGAGCAAAGGGTCTGAATACTTATGACCATGTGATATTTCAGTTTTTCTTTTTTAATAAATTTGCACAAATTTCTACATTTCTGTTTTTTTCTGTCAAGATGGGGTGCTGAGTGTACATTAATGAGAAATAAAATGAACTTTTTTGATTTTAGCAAATGGCTGCAATGAAACAAAGAGTGAAAAATTTAAAGGGGTCTGAATACTTTCCCACTGTACCCACTGTATATACCACAGCGTATGTAGTGCAAAACAAGACTTGGTCATTTTTGCCATTTTATTTTTTCAAATTTGTTTGAAATATTAGAGGTAGTAATGGAAGGTGTATGCAGCAGGTTGCTCATGTCGAGATTCTAAGCAAGGTAACCAGCTTCCCTCTGCTGTGCCCTGCTGTTGTGTGGAGAACACTCATTTTTGGTTCAGTATTATTTGCTGTAGTATGAAATTGAATCTGTTGATAACAGCAAGTAAACACTGTTTCCTCAAATAAATATGTTTGAAAATAACACTTAGTCTAAGTATGATATATGATATGGGGTGGCTGTGATTCAGAGGGTAGAGCAGGTTACCTGCCGAATGTGAGGTTAGTGGTTAGATACCCAGTTCCTCCTGTCCACATGCCAAAGTGTCCTTCGGCAAGACACAAAACCTCAAGTTGATCCCCAGCACTTGCCATTTTACTGTCTCCTAAAAACATCTATCTGAAATGTAAATTCCCCTTTTTAAATATTTTAGGTCATTTCAAGAGAAAGAAAAGTGAATTCAAGTTGCTCAGAGTCTGCCTCTGCCCTCTAAGATTATGTTCTAAGGTTATGCAACCATGAGCACTTCAAATTTCACCGTTAGGTGTTCAGTTGCTTTTAGAATTCCAGTTATTAAATGTCCTCTCATTGCTCCATACACCAGCACTATCAAACAATCCACTGACAGGTAATTAAAACAGAACCCCATAATGTCAGTAAGTCTTATCTGCACTAAAATCCCTCACAGTTGGTGCAAGCTTATTTGGCACACTTGAGCTAGCACCAAATCCTGTTGTGATGTGATGGGGTGCCAGCAGAGACCATTTGTTCACTTGTTGCTTTGATGCTGCTGCCCAGTCAGCTGCATGACTCACGTTTGACGTCCCATTTGATGTGACTGCTGTCCTGAAGGCCCAGCCTCTTGTTCAGCTCCTCCAGGATCACTTCCAGCTTGCGGATCTGAGCCACGCTGGTCAGTGCGATGTCAGCCATTGTCAAGTGGATGCCAGCCAACCTGGCTGGAGAGAGCAAGTTATTATTTGTGATGTTAGAGCAACTGTTTCACAGCTTTAGGGACCTTTTAATTTGAATAACGATTAAGTGGAATATGATTAATGAAATATCAAATGTGGATTATCTCACCCAGCAGGTGATGAAGCACCAGTCCATCATAGAGATCTTCCTCCAGATTCTGAACCACTATGTGCTCCGATTTCAAACTCCTATTGATCCAATCAACCAATGCCTACCATGACACAATTCATCACAGTTGGAGACATCAAACACTCTCATCTTCTTGCATTCATTTTTCTTTTGCCAGTGAGGCAAATGAAAAAAACCCAGCATGAAACTTTGTTTTTTTAAATTTTCTAAATCAATTTTCTGGGACAATACGATCTTGGAATAGATGGAAATGGTGAGGGAAGCAGAATATTACCCAAAAATCAACTCATATTTTATTGCTTTCCTGTACCTATAATGCTGCTGTAGCGAAAATATTTCCCCTTGGGGATTAATAAAGTATCTATCTATCTATCTATCTATCTATCTATCTATCTATCTATCTACCTACCTACCTACCTACATTTCATTGTTTTCCTCCTGAATCTACATGTAAGACACGTCAGGCTTATTTAGAATTTTCCATTTGCATGAAACACTTGTGCTGCCATCTTTATCTATAACAATGTTTTAAAATCGGATCCAGCAGACTGTCGGCTCCTCGCTGTGACTCTCTGATCTGTCTCCCATCACCTCTTATAATTATGTTCATTAAAATTTCACTGATCCTTCCACCCCTCTCCCTGCATCAGATATTATTCATACTCTTTACTACATGCGGGAGCACATTATAAAAGTAGGAAAAACATTATGGAGATGTCTTTCGTGTGTAACGTTTATAGTAAGATTCAGAAAATGCCCTCTATTGCAGAAATCCATTTCTCACCTCCTTCAGCTTTTCAAATTGGGGGTCTTTTAAAGATGTTGGCTGAATGACTTTCTGCTTGCCTCCTGTGGGAATATAAAAACAAATTGCACTGGTCATTTTTGTTTTTTTTACATCAATTAAGATGAATAGCTCTCATCATTTTATATATTTTGGATATTTAAATATGGTTTGTATACATTTTGGAAATACAGTAACTGCTTTAATCAATAATTTCATATGGATGAACAAAAACTCTGCAATATGGAGTGTTTTAGTCTCTTTTGGCTTATTGTTTTGGTTTTATGGCCAATTTCAGCTCTCAAGAGCTGTTTCCAGAAGCAGCCAGTGGCTTAAAAAAAAAGACTGATAAACACACTATATGGAGGAATGCAGAAAGTTAGCTGGTGAACTTAGTGGTGGATTTAGCTACTAACTTAACAGATGAGTAACTGCAAGTGTGAAGGGATATTTACTGGTTTGTTAAATGCACACATACCCTGAAAAGACTCCACTTCCACAGTGTCTTCCTCTTTGTGATATTCAAAGATGTGACCCTCCATCACTCTCCTCCTCAAGGGGATATGTTCACTTCTACTGGCAAATGTCAATTGTCAATTGTGCTCACACCCTTCAGAAGAAGGACTTCAACATTATTAAACAGCAGAATGAAGAAACACTTTGTCCATCAACATGTTTGACAGAAGGTCTCTCACTCAGAATTGTCCTTTATTGTGAGAGTCCTTCACCACAATGTTCAGCTTGCAGCTGCTGCAGGGGATCGACTCGCTGACCAGCAGTAGAAAATGCTGATTGTACTGACAGACAGCTTACTGCTGAGTGGAAATATTACACCTTCTGTTTTTCAAGTAAAATTTTAAAAAAAACAGTCTTGTGGTTAACTCAACAACAATGCACTGCCAGAGTAAAATCTTTAGAAGGATTTTTTTTTTTCTGATTAAAAATGTAGAAGTTTCTAAAAACACAGAGGAACACAGAATTGAAGTGGTCAAAAACACGTCACGCTGAGAGGAAGACATTTATTTTCCTCACTTCCTTTTCTCTATTTTTGTTTTTCACACTCAGGACATCAAGTAATGTTGATCCCTGCAGAGCTCTACTTCTCCTTCTGAACATTTTGAATCTTATGGTCTGAGACAGAGCACAGCAAACACATAAAGTAACCCACTCTGACAAAACAGACGTGGCCTGGAGCGTGTCAAACTGTTGTTTCCTGAGTCCGGAGAAGAGCGAAGCCTCGATGAGCAACTTTTCTTACCCTGTATGTTTTATGTGTGTGTAGCTTCCTCTTCCTGAAGTTGACAGTAATTTTCAAACAAGGTCATAAACAGAAAGTCCTTTTGAATAAGCTTACCGTCAGCAATCTGAGAGCGACTCGACAGTCGGGTGACTTCTGCAGAATTGAGTTCCTTAACTGATGTCAACTCCAGAAAATGTCAAAAGAGAAGCCTCTTGTGAATTCTATCGATGCAAAAAGGCCCCGACTGCGCTCAATTTCAAACCGTCGCTGTAAAAGAAAATAACATGTCACAGGGTCGAAAGGGAAGATAAGCACAAACGAGAGGATGTGGCTGAGAAGGTAACACTTCCTCTTTTTGATACAGGCTTTGCAGCGGAGCTGATGAGGGCGTTTATGTTGTGTGTGTCATGATCTGTGTTTGAGACTTTAATAATAAGTATGTGTTAAGGGGAAGAGAGCAGGGAGAACTCTTTGGTACAAATGCATTGTTTGGAAAACCACACTTCAGGAGGGCAGAGAGAAACGTGACACTCGGAGGCCTGAACCACTCAGGCGCCACTCACACATCTCCATCTGCGACCGACCGGATCAATTTGCCGTCATCTGGTCTCCAGCCTTCTCCAGTCTGCAGCAAACACAACAAAAAAAGAGAAAGAGATAGCGAGAACAAAACAACAGCCTCTGTGTGCACCGGCCTTGTTGAAGAAGAGAAAAAGGACCACCTATCAGCCAGACGAAGGGGCAATTTGGGGGATGTGGAAGGTTACCATAGCAACAAAGGAATGAGACAAGAAAATAAAGGACTAAAATAAACCCATAATTCCTTTAGCGAAACTCAAATTGCAGGAATCGTCTGTTCCAAAGCCAATCTCGCTCAAAAGCCAAAGTAAATCTAACCTATCACATAACTAAGGGGTGAAATGAAATTCTCATTCTGTTTGATTCCAGGCATTTATTTCTTGACAGGGAAGATAAAAAAAATAAAAAAAATGCACACAGTTTAGCCATCCAGTCCTAACACAGACTAGACTGACTCATCCATTCTCTCAATAATTCAGCCTGACTCTATAAATGCAAGAGCAGTCGTGCGCTGTACACCTTAGCAGGTCTCCCGGTGGCACCGCAGGGCCAGCTCTGCTTCAGGAGTAGCAAGAGGTCCAGTCCTCCACGGAGACTCCTCTGAAAGGCCGGTCAATGTGAAGGGACTCTGACTGGGAATCTCCTGAGACGGCGAGAACGCTCTGCACTTAAGGCAGGAGGCAACAGAATCAGCTTTTAAATATGGCTTGAAATATGATGTGCATAGCTCAGAGTTAACAAGGATCATTGACACTTCCTTCAGCTATTAAGAAGTGACTAAAGTAAAGATATGGAAGAATATAAAATATAGTCAGATATAATAGAACATAAAGCCTTTTCAATCTCAGTTTGACACTTTGGGAAATATGTATTTTGCTTTATTGCAGAAACTTTAACATTTGCTTTTTTTTCTCTTACTGAAAAAATAGCATACTAACTTTGACAGTACATGGTAATTCTGTGTATTTTCTACCTAACTAATCGGGCAGCTCTCTACTGATCTGTAAATCCAGTCATGATGAAGCCAAATAAAAAAGCCCACCTAACTTCCGCTAAAGCTAACTAACATAGCACCATTTCAGCTTTCAACTCAAGTGAAATTCATGATGGTAATGTAGCCTTTTATGCACAAAGTATTATTAATTCAATTATATTTTCAATCATCTATGGACTACACTTGTGATTATCTAGTCTAGTCAAAATCTATTTTCAAAACTAAAGAACAAAATATTAAATTGTAAATGAATTTATACGACTGCTAATCACTGTTACTATCTTTATAGAGCAAGTGCTTCACATAGTGCAGCAGATAGATGATGCAACCCCATGAATCCATAAAGATTACCCAAAGACCTCGTGTGATTTTGTTTTTATATTTTTATATGCCATTTAGGTTTTCTTTGCAATGATTGTTTGTGGGTAAAAAAAAAATTTAGCCTGAAAAAAAGAAATCAAAACTTTCATGCTGACAGTTTGTTTTCCAACCTGAAAACGTTCTTCTAAACTTCACAGATTTCGTCGCTGTTGATCTCTGTAGTCTAAAATCCTCCATGAAACAACAGATTTTGGTATTTTGGTGTGGTAGTTTTGTGCAGGATAAACAGAAAACATATAATGTGTTAATTTAGCGACCTGTGCTAAGCAGCGACTAATCCAAACATGACGGTGGTCATCAATCTTCTCATCTAATGCTTTGCAAGAAAGAAGCATATTTCCCAAAATATCTAACTATTGCTTTAATATGTATACAAACTGTAGTGAGATATGATATAATTTAACATAGTATTTTGAACTTTCTAAAATATTCTGCGATGAAGGATAATCAGTTCAGGTTAACACACAAATGTTTTCCAGTTTTTCCCGTGACGGTTGTGTATTCAAATGCAGGGCTAAAGGTTGCAGGGCTTCCTGGGTTGCAGTTAACATTCGAGGAAGGAATAAATAAACACTGACATTTGCGGAAGGTTAAATACAAACATTCAGAGCCTTTTTCCGCTTAGCCCCCCCTGGGTCTTTTTAAGTCCCATATAACGATGACTCTCAGTCCCAGTTGGTCTCCTCCATTGTCCAGACTGTGATGCATAATATCAGCCCGGCGGTGCAGGGCAGCATTCAGATTAATATTAGGGGGCAGAAACGGGAAAAGTTCACTCAGAGTTTTTGTAGTTGGTGAACAGGTTGTAGAGGACTCTGAGGGTGGATTTGAGGTTCAGGTTGACAACATCTGGAAAATAAAATTGAGACAAAGGAGATCATTAGAGTTTGACCAGCTGGAACCATTTTCAGAAGAAAACATAGGCCTTTAATGTGTACAAAAAAAAATATTAAAAAATAAATAAATATATATATATATATATAATAGGAAATAAACTGTGTCCTTTAAACACTGAAGTGCAAAATAAATGGACCCTGTTACCATAAAAAAAAATATTTACAACACAAAGGAGCCTTCTCTATGATCGCTGTTGGACTACTTTCCTTCAAAAGGTTATTTGTAATTTTGGAAATGAAACAGCTTAAAATAATTTGAAAATGATCATCATGTGATGTATTACATCCTACCAGGGGATTCAAAGGCACAAAAGTACCTTCTGTTCGCTTTGTAGGTACCACTGTGTTCTACATAAGGGCTTCTTGACTATTGGCATTTACCATCACAACTAGGTCTATTTTAAGTGGGTCCAGCCAGACAACAGTAGAGCAACAATCCGGCCTTAAGCGCCTGTTGTTGATCTCTATTATTGTTTACAATGCAACTGCAGATGTGCACAAACCTGAGAAAATCCTCTGCTAATCAGAGCAACTATGATGATTTCACTTTCTGCCAAAATTACAAAGACTGATTGCAACTAGTGGGGTTTTGTTTGGGCAGAGAACATTTTCTTTTTTGCTTAGTCAGGAGGATGTTTGAAGAGGGGAAAAAAGCGTTTGTATTAACAAGGCACAGAGAGAAACAATGTTTACACAGCTTGACAATCTACTGTAGCTCGTATTAGTTGAATGTTTTAAAGAGTAAGTATAATACAGAAAAAAAGAATATTTGAAATGGACAAAAGCTGTATAATGAAGTGGAAAGTACAATAATTTACAGTGGATACAGTAGAATGAGGGATATTAACTATTGAGCATGTGACATGAGAGAGCAGAGCAAAATGGCAACGATAACTATATAGAGGTAAAGTATGGGATGTAATGTAAAGTTGTGCAAGTACATACAAGAGATTGGCAAACTGGATAGTCCAATAAAAATGCTTGAATACAGTGTACTGAGATATTTGAACTGGTATTTTTGGCCCTACATGTAGATGTGCAGCGATTGTATAGAATCTTAACTATTTCATTTAAATAACCAAACAAGTAAATCTAATAAAACACTCCTTTGACATCAATGGTGTTCTGTGTTTTTGAACTTTTTATTGTGTTGTTTGAAAACATATAAGCAGCATTCATTAGTCTGTGGTGTTTCACAAGCCAATAATGGCTGGGAATGACTTTGTAACCTGACAAAAAAATTAAGAATTCCTTCCTTCATTCATTCATTCATATTCCATAATTAAGCTGGCCAACCGCTAACTGATTTTAATGGTAACCTACTTACAATTGAAGTAGTCGATCAATCAACTGTATCAGATGACATTTTGTAAAGTGTATTTATTTATTTTTTTAAATCATTTCTAACTCTACAGGAGCTGTGCAGAATATAAAGTGGTGACTAAGATGTGAAAGAAAAACACTAAACACTAACAAATTAATTATTTATCACTAATAACAGCAACGACTACATGAAGCCAGTAAGTCATATTTGATTATTTATCTACAGGCTGAACAACAAACTGCAGCTCAGAACTGAATGAACTCAGCTGCATTAATCCAGTTTTAGAGCTTAAGGCAAGGTTTCCACCTACTGGTCAACCTATAATATGACTGCTGTAGGTGATCAACGACGTCCTGTCAGACATGTTTTTTTTTTTATCTTTGATTTGATCTTGTAATAATGTAATATTACAGTAAAATACCTTCTGGTCTGGCTTTGGGTTTCTTCAGGCCTCCGTCCTGCATCAGCTCAAAGGCAAATGCCACATTGTGAACCTGAGGGGGAACAAAAATCACACCTAATGTCCTCATACACTGTTTTAACAAAAATCCTCCAGTTTCCCTTTTTCTGTGAACTCACCTTCTGCTCGAAGCTCTCAGGCGTGAGGAAGAAGTTGTACAGCGGGACAAAGTAGTCTTCCAGCAGCCCCATCAGTAAAATCAGGTATACTCCATCAGCAAACTGGACACACACGAGCAAACACAAGGAAATCAGACTGGATTATATAAAAGTTTAAATCTGAGCAATAGATGCAGACAGAGGGACGACGACAGGATGTTATATGACATGGATACTAATAATGTTCATATTAATAGGTCGCAGGATTGTGCTGTGACAGTGATCATGGGTGAGCAGATAAACCATTAAAGTCTTTTACCTGAGATTCCAGCTCAGTCACTTCCAGATTCAGCTTGTTCAGGTGTTTGTTCACGAAAGTGATGAGTGACTGGTAAGACAATTAAAAAAAGTATTAATTATTGCTACAGTACTTCATTCAAAACATGACCGTGTACTGTACAAAGAAAAGAGGTCACTCTTACCGTTTTTACTACATTAAGTTTGTCGGGTGCGTGATCCAACAAAGTGTCAAACGCGTCCCTCTCTGTTGAGAGAAAGAATTGAAAGGTTATGAATACTTAAACAAACAAAGAGATCAATACCACACGCACACCGTGTCCGATAAATGTATGTCTGCAGCCAGGAGCTGGTTTGTTTAGAGCGGGGAAAACAGCTAGCATCGCTTCGTCCAGAGGTAAAAACAACCCAACTATAGCCTGACAGCACCTTTAAAAATCACTAATAAACATGTTGTATATCAGGTCTATGATTCACACAAACACAAAGTTTTGTTTTACAGGTAGTTTATGTTTCTTTGTTTCTTGACCGTCTCTCCAGTACAAGTCTAAATGACAAAAATAAAACGGCAAATTACTTTTTTCATACTTAAAAAAAAAAAAAAAAAAAAAAAGATTTAACAACTATATATAAGGTTTAAATCACTGAGCTTTAGACATGCTGGTAGAACAGGTTGGCTGTGTCCACCTGTTTGCAATCTTTGTGCTAAACTAAGCTCACTTTACCTGCATAATTAATGTTAAAACAACAGTTTAACATTTTTCCGAGATGTTCAACTAACTAAGCAGTTCAATAAAGAAACAGAAAAAATATAAGTCCATTTCACTACTTCTTTTACATGAAACAGATATGTGGCTGGGACTCACCAAATCTTCCCATCATCATTCTGAAAAACAAAAGATGAGGGTATAAAAAAGCTTTTTTCATTCCATGTGTAATTTTTAATTACTTTCTACGATATTAAATATTATAAATATTTCACATTACAATGCTGAAATGAGGAAAAGTTATCAAAGAAAATGTAGCAGCTCTTACTCTGTGGTGCTCGTCAGCTCCTTGGTCACTAAGGCCGTCTGCAGGATGCCCTCTCGTTTCTGCAAACACACGACATGAGAGAATAATTAGAGTTGCACATTATTAAATTACATGGACATACAAGACGATAATAGAAAGACGACAGAGACATTTACCAAGACACTAACACTAAAAATATGAAGATGATATATAAGCCTTATTACATTATTGTTTTGCATCGGTCTCGGTTGCTGATATGGTTTTAGACTGCTCTTTGGTTGATTTATGATGCCATTAAGGCCAGTTTTAGGATGACATGATTGTATTGTACTGATTTTATATGTGATTTTATGAATGCATCCGTTTCATTCTAACTTTGAGGCATATTTGTGTTTTTTTTCTTGACTTCTATCACTGAATATCTCCAAAAACAGAGTAATAATCCCAGAGAGGGTTTTCTAATTAAATACAAGTTACATTAATACATTTAAAACTATGCATGTCTGCCCCCAACCCTGCCTCCTTCCACATACTGACGGGACCCCTTACCTTGACCACCACCACCTGTACAGACACGTGTTCAGGCAGTCTGATGGGGGCCTGGAAGTGCATTGCAAGAGCCACCAGCAGATAAACGATAGCCACCAGGTTCTTTGAATGGATAGCTGTGAAGATAAATCATTAGACTGTCAGCTCTTTCACACAGCAAGATAACATGCAGGTGGGAGCAATCTTCAACACATGAGAGGAGGCAGTTGGTGCTTTTTTCATGAATGCAGCTCTGCCATTAGTTCCAGTGAGAAATCCTAATGTTTGTACTCTGCACATGATTAAATACTCACCATCTTTAATGTAAATTAAGAAAGTCGATTGTCTGTTAAAGGGGCATTTTACATCATACTCGTGAATAAAAGTTAAGATACTATTGTTTCAATTTAGATCCTTCTGTCACTTATGAGCTCCCCAGGCATTCATAAAGCACCAGTTTAAGTAGCAAATCACTGAAGTCGAAGTGAAACTCACAGTCCACAGTCCACTCGATGGTCCAGCCGTGAGGCCTCAGCAGGTCGTTGACAGCCTCTAAAACCGTCTGAAGCTTCTGCTTCTGTCCAATCTCTGACTGGGTCACCTCGGCCACGTTCAGCTTCCTGCCTGACAACTTTTCTGTCACCAGTGACAAAGACAGACTTGATATAACACACACCAAAGATAATACAGTCCAAATACATGAGAGGATCAGGTAAACCTGCTTACAGTATAACTGTATGATGCAGAATTGTTTTCTACTGCACATGTCTCTGTCTCCTATGAATAAGGAAGTTCTGTTCAGATGACCTTTAAAAACATCAAAGGAACTCATCTGCAGATTTTTTTTTTTTTTTTAAAAGGGAAGAAATCCACAAGACTGCGTCAAACCAAAAAAATGTCTGCTCATGTTAGTTGCAGACAACAGTGATGACTTACAAGGGAAGACTTTTCCGCTGCAGGCAGTGAGGAAGAGGATTTAGGAGGCTTAGCTCGACTGCGTGGGTTCAATTATTATGAAAAAAAGTAAAAAGCAGCAGCACTGATGTAATAAAAGACTGAGATTACATCATGTGCAAAAGTGATAAAAGAGCTTGAAAACTAAAAAAAGGGCTTCAAGAAAAAGCACTTCAGCAACATATATGATTAAATGTGCCATTCTTATCAGCTGGCTGTTGTAAATCAATATTTACACTATTGATATTTTGTTCTTGTACTTGTTTATCAGATGAATCTCCACATACAAAACATATGATCAGTGTAGGAAATTACGTTGTCACTGCTGTAATTGCAGTGACACATAACAGTCACAAGGGGGAAGCCCCCAACAGACCTAAGACACTGCAGCACAACACTGAATATACATTTATCACAGTAGACAAAAAAAAGAATAATAATGTCAATGTAGTATTCTTACATGTCATTGAATGAGGTCGACATTAATGGGCTTCAATGTTTGTGATTTAAAAATGTTTTTCTAAAACATTGTTGCTGATTGAAAGAAATGTTCAGTGAATTGTTTTTTCCATTAGTCAGTATTAACGTGTTCAATGCCAATTCAAAATGATATAGTATACTCTAAGCTACTACTGCCTATGTCTAATTCTGGTAAATAGGGAAGTAAGAAATTAAACCATGCAAAGGAAAATATTCAGTTATTGCATGCTGTTAATGTTTAAGTTTATTGAAAAAGAAACATTTCTGTCATCAACATTCCTCAGGCAACAAACTCAAAGAAAGGGCTGCAACAACCACTCGATTACACTATTAGCTCTTGTTACTGTTTGTGATTTGGTATCTTTTGTGATACCTGTTCTCGTATGAATGTGTTGTTGTGGGTTTGATACCAAGAGAAAGTCTACGACTGAAAACGTGCATTTCATTAGGATTAAATCAGGACTTTAAACTACTACTAAGAATAATGACACGCCTAACATGGCAGGTTAAAAGCTGTAGGGTCAAAGATGAAGTGATGGTTTTCTCACCAAATAACTTCTGGAGCACTTGTCCATCATAACAATCCTCCTCCAGGTCCTTGACTATGATCCTCTCTTCTTCCAGCTCGCTGTTGATCCAGTCAATCAGGACCTGGACGTACATCAGAGCACAATCAAACTGACAATCAAACTTTCCTCTACTATGTGCTGAACCAGTATTGTGGTGCTTGTGCACAAACTGTGACCCCAGACTACCTTCAAAAGATCTTTAAATTTAAGATTTTCTCGTGATGTTGGGTCCAACATGATCCTCTCAGCATTTTCCTCTGTGGAAGATAATATAAAATAAATTAAGACAACACAAGTTTATACTAGACCTTTTTTTTTTTTTTTTTTTTTTTTCAGTTTTCAGTTGCTCAATTTACAAATTTTTCGATGCAGACATATTTTTTTGTCTAATTCAAAAACAAATTTGTAGCCACAGCAATAAATACTCAATGTTCCCATCACACTCATGTTACTGAAGACAAAGGCGTCTCCACTCCACCCACTTTCATTTCCTGCTGCTCTGGTGTCATAATCCCTATTAGTCAGCATGCTTCAACAGATTCATATTATCCTCTGTAACCTCAGTAACCCCTGATACTCAGCGGCAAAACAAAAAACTGTCTTGGGAAACTGAAAATACAGTATTGGAACATTATTAACAGTAAACTTCTGCGACTTCAAGTCAGAAATTATATATTTTGCACAAGGGAAACATTTTGAAAATACATGAGATATTTTTTTAATTTCTAAATAAGATGTGAATACCCAGCAGTGTATCCTCTGGATGGATGTCCGTCGCCGAAGGAAGCAGAGGGGCATTGATGGCGTTCTTCCCCTCCTCATGGAGATCACTCACTAGTGAGAAAACAACACACAAAAACCTTAAAGCTTTTCAGGAACAAATCAACAACAAGAATATATGATTTAAAGTATGGAGGAACTGAAGGGATAGACCGTAGAGAATGAGATAAACAGGGAAGAACTGTTGGACAGAAAGAAAGGATGAATAAGAAGGCAAAAGCTCGTCAATGTTGCTGGTAGCAGAGTTCAATCACCACAGACGCCCCCGTGGGGAAATCTGTGAAGCCAGTTTGGTGCCTCTTTCCTAGACTTGCTCCTCCTTTGTAGACACTACTGCACTCATCTAACCATCACTTTCACTTGTACATTTACTCGAGCCCTACACTTAAGTACAATTATGAGCTACTACAATTAAACATTAGAATGATACAGTGAATCCACAGGCAGATTTATTGTTGTATTCCGCTTCGGAAGAAATTCTGCAACAAGTGCAGTGTTGGACATTGTTATCAAATGTTTACTTGCATTTGATTAGCAGCTGCAGTCATGTGAGGCTCTTTCTTTTCCACAGCAGATCACACTGTGGGGCAGCAATGTCCAGTCGACAACATACTAGAAACTCAAATTTTAGCTTCTATCTGAACACTTTATATCTAATTTTAGTCTTTTTTTCGATGAGAAGATGAAATTTGACCGTTAAAGCTGATGAAAAAGTAATGAGAAACTAACTAATAAACACAAACACACACTTCGAGTCTTTGAAAGAAATCAATTTCTACTGAGATGCTTTCACTTCTGACTGGAGAGACGCTCCAGGGATTTAAAGGCTTTCGAGCCCGAATGTTCCTTGTATCTTCCTGCATTTCAGTTTGTAAGACCTGCAACAGGCTGGACCACAATCAATGCCCTCAAATCTGTCATTTCATTGACTTGCTATTTATAAAACCTGTAAAGACAAACAAGGTGAGGTGAAAACAGACAAAATGTCTGCTCTTCAAGCTTTTTCACATTAAAAGCGTTGGAAATACATTTTTCGAATTGAAAATGAAATTAAAGGAAGTCTTGAACAGAGATGGGACAATCTGAACAAAATCACAACTTCAAAGCATGAGCAATGAACGGATGTAGCCCAGGAGGACGGGTCCCCACAGATTTTCTATCTGATTGAGCCCTGAGTATCACCACAGATCAGCATTTTTCTTTGTAATTACAGCAGGCTTGCTGCATTTCATCATAATTGTGCTGCTTCCTCCCTTTTCCATCTGATTGCATTAATGCTGCTTTGGACATTGCTGGACACAGCTTGTGGCGCTTCTCGCAGTCACACTGAAAATCTGCTTTAAAATGGTCAAATTGTGAAATTATAACTCATTTACTAAATCAGATTTATGCAGAATGATACATGGGAATAAAAAAAACATCTTGTCGACTTTTCATAGCCGCCAACACAAAACTGCTGAATTTTAAGCAAAACTGCATGAAGGTGTAACAGGTACTGCTTCCCCATTTCCACTTCCAAGTTCCTCAAAGCTCAACATTAAAATTCAGATTACCTTGTTTCTTCCTCTTGGTCCCACACAGCAGCCCCGCCATGTCCCCAACACAAACCAGCAGATTTTCCCTACCGGCAGTGAGCGAAGGTAGGAAATTGCAGCAGTCTATGTATGTATGTATGTATGTATGTATGTTCGGTGTGTGTCTATGTGTGTGCGTGAACTGCAGTTGTTGGTGCAGCTGAGCAGTGGCGGGGCGTCATCACGTGTTTATTTCTGTCACAGCCCTCCACCCCACCTCTGCGGTCCAGTTACCGGAGAGGCCAAAAAAAAAAGAGGAAGGTGTGTGTGGAGGGGGATTGGGGGGGGGGGGGGGGGCACACTGGACTTAAACACACCACCAAAGGCCCCACCCCCTCCCCCCATACAAACACACACCAGTCCCCCTCTGGGCTGTTAAACAGTGGGACACAAGACAGACTTCACTGACCGATGACAGGTAATGTGATTACTGCGTATCCAATAATTTACTGTGCAGTTAGGATGATGAATGCAGCAAATAGTATTTTCACACACAAACACTGCCGTTTTATGTTTTGGCAATCACAGCCAACTGTTAAATTTCACTGCAATATGAGAGAGTAGACTTAAATAACTTCATCCTCTCAATGAGCACGTAAATGAAGTCTTTAATATGTTAAGTTGCAGCAGATAATCAATCAGGCAGCGACTGTGTTCCTGTTAACAGAATTACACTAATTCAATAGCAACAAAGCCTGCAGTCGACAACATTCATCGCACGCTAGATTCATTGCACAAATTTATGTAAGAAGCTCCTCTGTTGTATTGCAAACCAATTATGTGAAAAGGCACAGTGATTACTGAAGACAACAGGAACATAAGATTGATTTTTTTTTTTTTTTGCTTTAAAAGAGAGAAAGGCTCTAAGGATAATCAGTATGCATCATAAACGACAGCGTAAAGCAGATTGAAACCGAGTTTGTCTCGTTTGATTCCACTGCTCCCGAGGAGGAAGCCGCTTTACTGAGGCACAGGGGACGGATATAAATAATGCAGCAGTATGGACAAGACCGACTGGACCTTAAATATAGCTCTGGTTATTTACACCAACACAGGCACCAGTGAGTAACAGTGGCCAAGGGATGACCGTGACACTAAGTATGATCCACAGCGGAGGTTTCAATTTCTCCATAATGAAATAAGACTGCAGCTTTTTAGTCCACTCTGTATATACTGCTCCTCCTGAGCTGCTCCATTAATTTCTCCTTTGCTAAGTGTTTTTCCTGCACTAAATCAAAGTTTAGAGGGTGGATGAGGTCGAATGTTGGTCAAACTAAGAAAAATGTGATACAGATGTCGAGGTCAAAGAAATTTCAAAAAACAAAAGACATATCTGCCATTTTTTTTTTTTTGTATGAACACTCAACATTTGCACATATACACTGAGCGAGACATTTAACAGCTGAACTTTTTTGATGCTTTCTCTAATGGCTTATGTGTTAGAAAATGACTTAAGTTGACATATTACGGAAGCCCATATTAACAGCTGTCACTGGTGGCTGTATCAGTTATGCACAGTTTATCTGAGACGCTGTGTGAGTTCACAGAATGATGTCCCTTACAGAAAAAAAACACCAGTTTTCAATGTTTTCCACATAGAACACATGTAATCACGTGTATGATACATGTTTACTAGATGTTGCAACATATGAAAACGTGGGGGAAATATGTGTGAAAGGTTTTCACATGGGGATCGACATGGGCTTCAAACATTACACCATGAAAATGTTTCCCATGGACAAAACACATGTTTTACATGTGTACAATCACGTGTGTATTTAGTCACAGGTGTGCACATGAGTTTTTGCACATGTGCAATTCATGTGTTTTTTCTGTACTTATCATAGCAAATATGTTGCTGTTGATTTGTGTAGTAACTCTACTCCTTTGAATCATCAGTGAATCTTCTGGATAATGACCACTAATAATGCCAAACTCATATTTGGATGCAAATGATCTCACAGCAAGCTAAATGTTTACATCACCAGTATAAAGATCAAATCGAAGAAAAAAAAAAAAAGGATGCAGATTAATAGTATAAAA
This sequence comes from Embiotoca jacksoni, assembly GCF_022577435.1. Classification (NCBI taxonomy): domain Eukaryota; kingdom Metazoa; phylum Chordata; class Actinopteri; family Embiotocidae; genus Embiotoca; species Embiotoca jacksoni. Next base: position 9,185,598 of record NW_027185381.1, on the reverse strand, counting down.
AGGTTTAAAAGTTATACCATTCTAAATATATAAATTAAAATTATGTTGGCAAAGTGGGAAAAATAGAAAACAGCAACTTTTGGTAGAAGAACAGCTGACTTACTATTTACAGTATCCATCCTGCTGCAGACTGTATTTCAATGATAGTTTGTATTTTCAGAGTGTTAACACCCTGTTAAAATAGTCAGGATGTGACAACACACTCATCCTCTCATTCACTACACTATCATTATGACAGCACTGTCTGTTGCTGACAAAGGGACCAGAGCCTTGTCAGAGAGATGCAGACTTCCTTTCAGTTTATCAGGATCTACAGAGAGCCATGCACATATCTATAAAAACAACTCTACAACTGTGGGAATCTGGCTAGTGTAAAAAAAAACAAAAAAAAACATGTTGCTTTATGTCTTAACAGCCTTCAGCAACAATCCCATTTTAATTCAGCAAGAGGAAGCGGAGGGTTTATGTGCTGGGAAGTGTCAGCACAATTTAGGAAAGCACTAGTCCTAGTCATTAATGGAGATTATTCAGCAGAAATGAAGCAACTTCTCCAGTGGAAACTCGTCCGTGATGGGCGTTGTCTTTAAAGAAGATAAAGTACCACACCCGAAAGTAACCTCAGCAATATGCTGCGCTCCATTAGCAAACTTATCGTCATTTACTTTTCTTTTGGTAAACCGACTCCCGATTATAGCATCACTACGAGTATCTCCCTTGAAACTGCCCTGTGTTTTATCTGAGCTTCCGCCACACAGAGGCACTGCACTCTCACAAGCTGCAGGAGACGCTGGCTCTGTGGCCTCGTGGGATTCCTGTCTGTGCACACCTGAGAACTCATCACACACAGCACTGACTTAGAGCCGTGTGTTGGCTAAATTAACTTGTGAGGACCACGGAGGGGTTTTGAGGGTACGTTGGAGGTTTTTAAATAAAGGAAACAGTCACATTTTTAAAGTTTCATTCATTCAGAAGATTATTTAGTTCACACATTTCTCTTCCCACACTTTTAACTCCTTTCAAGTCTCACACAGGTTTTTTTTTTATTTGGGCTCCTATCTTGCTAAAAATTGGATCGGACAACTTCACAACTCTGGAAAATTTGGGTCGAAACACGTCAAATGTGATAAATGTGTGTTCCTGTGTTTATTCTGTATCAAAGTTATACTGATCAAATCTGGCTCATTGAAGCAGATTCAAGTGAGGCTTTGAGCACAAGTTCAAGCAAGAAGACAATTATTCTAATTCTCTTTAAACACAGGACTCCACCTCTCACTTATTATATGTGACTCTCATGATCGCTGTCTGAACATTTCTCTGTTGAACTCCTTAAAATGTCGTTGTATTTCCACTTAAGTGGCTTCAATGTTGAAAAAAAATCTATGTATGTATGTATGTATTATAGGGCTGCAATTCAAGATTATATTATGAAATACCATCATTAACAATGGGTCTTTAAAATTAAGAAAAATACCCATAGAGTCATTGGTTAATAGTGTAAAAATGCCAAGGTGATTTACTCAAACTGCTTTTTTGTCTGATCCACTGTTTTAAATGTAATGTTTTTATTTGCAGTAATATAAAACATGTAAGGATATTTTAGCTTAATAAATGGACTCCAACACATCATCTCATCATTGCTACAGAACATAATCCTTTTGATGCCTTTCATTGAAGCTTGATGATGCTGCTTTGTGCATCGCTTCAAAAGACATTTTCCCAAAATTCAACCTGACATTTTGGTAACTTTGGGTGCCCGTTAGAGTCTAGAATAAACCTCTGAGGCTGTCCCACCAGCGCAACAGATTTCAAACTGTTCAAACACCATTAAAAAATGAGTGGAAACAATCGACTTTGGAAGGTGAGGTGAGGAATTCAGGGAGGCTCCTAAACAATTAAAATGTCTCTGTCCGCCTGCTGGTGTCCCTCCTTTAATGGAGATTACAAACACATGGCTGGGAGCGCACACACAAAACACACACTCCACTACACACACTGAGGTGTTAAACCTCGCAGCTGTCCAGACAGTGAGTGGCCAGTGAGTGGCCAGTGTGTGTGTGTGTGTGTGTGTGTGGGGGGGGGGGGGGGGGGGGGGGGTCACAATGATGAAAACTAGTAGAAGAAGTAAGAGAGTGTTTTTGAAGTGAGCACAGTAATCTTCTTACACCTTTATCTTTATAAACCTGCATTCCTGCCACAGGTCACCGAGTGTGGGATCTATTTATGTTGACTTGCCTCATGTTAAAAGCCCATGGAGTTGCTGTGGAGCTTTGTCTCGTCCTTCATCAGAATAAAAGTATGTCTTACCCTTACAGAGGCGTTTAACTGCTTCAAAACTACTTCACATCGGTTCCTTTATGAACCCATTACAAATTATTATCATTATCTACGTTATGTTCAAAAGAGAGGAAAGCACAAGTGGTGACAGACAGCCATGGAAACATCACAGCCCGCTTTATAAATGTAACAAATGATCACTCAGCTGCCGGTGATGTCCCGGAGGAGAATGTTTTAGTAGCGCATCATGTGATTGCAGCACCATGGACAGAAACAGGCCTTCCAGCAAGTAAAATAAACAAAAACACATCTTCCAAATGACTCACCTTCTTTAGACTTCTTCTTCCGAGCCAGGGTCCCTCCTAATTTCCCTAGAAAGGACTCGTCCTTCTTCATTTTGGCAGAGTGCGGGGTCGCAGACATGTTTCAGTGCGTGTGTGTGTGTGTGTGTGTGTGTGCGCGCTCTGCCTCCGCCTGGTAGTCAGCTCCCCCCCCCCTCCCTGTGCTGCATTCAGGCACCGGAGGACGATCCGATCACGACCAGAACACACACACACACACACAAACACAAACAACAGGCTGTGAGAAGCTGCGGTGGTTGGGCATCAACGGAGACGAATGACTCACATGAGAGGAGTCAAAGCTTCGTCTGCCTCGCTAGTTCAGCCACAGCGCCGCCCACAGGCACGATGAGGAACATAAGGTTTTCATATCAAGGATGTGCATGTAAGTCAACATTGTTAAATAGGACTAACAGGCCTTCATAAAAAAAAAAAAAAAAAAAAAATAGGTGAGCCACAAAATTCAAATTAAATGGAGTGTGACAATAATATCAAATTATCATCCATCTGGTGAGAAAAACTAAAACAAAGCTGAAAATAGTCCACTTACCAGAAGAAATGAAGACCGTGAACTGCAGTAAAAAGCTCCCAAAGTTACTAAGTCGTAAAAACAACAGTTGTAAAAATTCAGTTAGTTGATCAACTGAAAAACAATTTTGATCACTCATTAATAATTGTTGAAATATGTTTTAAGGTGCTGTAAAATGCACAGGAGTCAGCTTATCAAACGTGAATATTTACTGGTTTTTTTTTTTTATTTATTTAATGACACTAAACTGCAACTTTTAGATTTTGGGCTAACGAAACAAACAGATTGGACATATGAATTTAGGGGTTCGGGAACCTGTGATCAGATTATTCTCTATTTTCTGTCATATTTTGAATTAAAGTTGTAGTGCGGGACTTTCACATATAAATGAACATCTGTTACATTCAAGCCCTCTCCACCTGAGTTCAGACAATACAGAACAAGCCTGCCACACATCTTTAACAGTATACACCATTTTAACATCTGGTGTCTGGTGAGACATTCCTGCGCTGGCCAGGTAAATGTAAACTAGGCATGCTCTATGAGCAGAACATGAGCTAACACAGGCTCACCAGCTGGCTTACTTCTGGTTTTGCTCTGTAACTTGAATGGAGTCTATCGTGCAGCTCTTCTATCCAAATGTAATCAGACCAAATGGATGAAATTGTGATCAAGAGAAGATTCATTTCACAGGAGTTATGAACCTAAAACCAATCTATCCATCGTTTTACAGGCACAAAATTATTGACGGAGTAGAGTACAGCAGCCTATGACATAATTATGTCTCAGCAGTGTTTTTAAAGGGAGAGAAAAAAAAGTTCTGCATTGCAGGTTTAAAACAATGACAAAAATCTGTTAGTAGCAGCCATGAATTTATATTGTCTGTACATTTTAAACAACATATAAAATGCTAATCTGATTGTATAAATCACCACTAACATAACTGATGTAAATACATCTTTGACAGCATCAGACAACATTAGAAGCTCAGATTGTGCTAAAAAGTTAAAATTATTTTATGATACTGTGTAAATTGATTAGCTTAGTTGGACATTAAAAACTGCTAGAAAATACAAAACTTTATGAAAGAACTGACTGACGTCCTCCATGTGATCTGAATGATTAAACAGGAGCAGGTTGCTTCAGTGTTCATCGCCCCGTCCGCTTTCTGGTACTGTTTTTAGGAGAAAGAGAATCTAGTTAATACAGTGCAGGTCATTTAAGGTCTGTGAATGTGAAGCTGCTGTTGTGAATTCACCTGTGGTCTGCAAGAGTTTCCAGTCAGCCTGCAGCCTGTGTCTCAGTCTCTCCACGGCCTCCACATCTTCTGGCAGCGGGGCCTGAAGAGACTCCAGAGAAGGGGCCGGGTCCCCAAGGAGGGACGAGGCTGTGGGGCCGACACACGCCTTCTCATCCTCCTGAAATAAAAAGGAAATACTGGAAACTAAAGTAGACAACAGCTGTGTTTCACACTATGACATAAGTGGAGGAAATCTGGTGGATACTTTTAATGAAACTTGCCCCTGCTATCTTACCTGCATTAGCACCAGTGCGTGTCCTTGTGCAAAACCCTGCAGAAGGCCCGTTAGTTGTTGCCACATACTGTCGCGCACTTTGCTTCCTGGCATCCGAACCAACAGAACAAGACTGGGGTCGTACTCGTATCCCAGAGGTAAGAGGAGACCGAACATGGCCTGTATGAACCCTGACGTGTCGCTGCAGCCCTGCGAGAGAACGGACAAAAGCACTTACAAAAACCAGCATGAAAAATAGACATAAAGAAAATGTTCTTCAGCATCATTTTGATAATTACTGAAACGGTAAATATTACACGTACTTACATTTAGATCTCGATGTGAGAACTTTACCACACTAATAGGATTATTAAGGAAGAAGCTAACACTTTAATACTCAATACTAAGTTATTATTTCTCCTACTGTGATACACAGTACCTTCTTTAAAGTAACAGAAATGTGGTATTTGCAAGTCTGTTCTTTGGTCTCTTCACTGCTGATCTGCACCACAAGTGTTCTCCTGCAAACAGAAGCATTTTGTCAGCATGTCGTTCTTCCTGTTATGAATAAATTGTGTTTTTTACTGGATCAAAAGAGGCAACTTTGGACAAATTGTTTTCACAAAGTCTAATACAGAGATCATAAATGATATTTACCCGTCTTCTGTGACGTGACTCGGGACCTTCCCGCTGCCGACACACACGACCAAAACCCTGCATGAGGACGAGTGGAAACGCGTTGGACTAAAATCTTGATAATAAAATACCCTTTAATATACAAGCACATCCAAGCAGTAAGTCCTCTATCAAATTACTTATATTCAGTGAAGTAATCTTATCCTTTAAAAGGAAACTTTCGCCAACGAATAGTAATAATTGCTTATATTACTATTAATTTGTATAATCTGTATTTGACATTTATCATTAATGTTGCAGTTTGGTGTTAAAACTGTATCCACAATAGAAATCCCTTCACTTGGCTAAAGCAGAAATGAGCAAAACAAACCACTGGGCAACAAATGAACCACAAAAAACACACAGCCTTTGAACATCTCTAGAAATAGTTTTAATGTTTTGGGAGGCATGCTCATTGTAGAGTTACATAAGAAGATACGACTCTGTCAGTTAAATATGAAGCTCAAGTCAGCTGGATATTACACTGGTTTAGCACAAAGAATGGAAACTGATGGACTGGCTTTGTCCAAAAGTAATAAAATCTACTTATCTGCTACTGTAGATCTCACTAATTAATTTGTTTGCTTATAAAAAAGAATTTTTTTTTTTTTTAAAAAGGGCAAAAAATAACACCTTTTGTGATGTTAAAGTTCTTAAGTTTAGCAAAGAGAAAAATGATTGTTCCAGGCCAAGAAATAGTCCTGCACATAACCCCACCTGTCTGGTAGACAGCTATTGCTACCAGAAATTCAGATATAGAAGTTCAGATTTACCATTGAGATAAATGAGCAGTATCAACCTTCTCATGTAACTCTCAGTAAGTGACCATGAAAGTGCATTTTCCAAAATGTTGAACTGTTCCTTTAAGACATTTGCTCAAAGAGTATTTCTGTCAGATATCAAGCTCATATCAAAACAAACACTACAGAGCAGGTATAAGCTTGGATTAAATGCACATTGCTGTACCGGTTGCTGGGAGCAGCTGCAACGTGTTGAATGACACACATCATCGCCATGGTGACGTCACTGACCAGCGCCAAGCCATTGCAGATCTGAGAGGCAGTGATTAAATATAGTATCAGCCTGCAGCTCATGTAGGCAGGTCAGTAAAGCGCAAGCTGTATTTACAGGAGCATCACATCACTGCACACAAACAGACAAGATGAAAACAGCGTCCTGGCTTTACCTCATTTCTCTGCATGTTCTCTGTGAGGGTGATCAGACTGGAGAGGGCTGTGAGATCATCACAGTCATCTGCATCTTTGAGGAAATTCTCCCTTAAAGTAGAAATAAACAGACTTTATTCATATACAGGATGAATTTTGAGTCAATAATTATAATAAATAAATGACTATAAATAGCTTTAACTGAAATTAGCCTTTACAAATCACTGCTCCACACCTGAGTTTGCTGACTATGAGTGGGTCGAGATCCTCGGAGGAGCTGAAGCGTTTACATCCGTCCGGACAGGTAACATCATCAGGGAGTACCGCAGCACAACGAACAGGAGGAGGGACACGTTTTGGAGGCTCCGCCCACACCTTTTCCTCTGTGCTTTTCTCTGCCTTTTCCTTCTCCATCCTTTCTTCTTCTTCTCCTCCTCCTGATAATCTTATGTGCTTGGTGCTGATATCAACGGTGGGTAGATCGGCTGAAAAAGGGAGACATTTTATGAGGTGGTGGATATAAAAGTGACAGGATGAAACAAACGTAACCATGAAACACAGATTTGTCCGGGCGTGGCTGCGGCACATGAAAAAAAAAAATCTAATTCTGATTCATCGGTTCAAGCGATGTCACTTCAGTCAGTGGGAGTTGTAGTGGAAAACTACAAGTTTAAAAGTGAGAAAAGAAAGAAGTGAAGTTCCAGTCGGCTGTAGCCCGCCACTCATCTCTGCTAGTGGCTGCAGGCTGAAGTGCTGCTAGAATGACACATCCAAATCTCTGACCACATTGTCTGCAGTCCAGTTGCATTCTGGGTAATGTAGGAACTAGGTTTTTAGAGGCAAAGAGAATGCATTACATTGAATTAAATATATTTCTGGCTTTGCTATAATTCATTTTGGTCGTTTTTTAACTTTCCATCATCACTTTCCAATAATATTCAGTCCCTCCAGGATTTTGCTGAGATTTTTTTGCGATTGTTGTGGTCGTAAATGACTGTGATGCAGTTTGTGAAGGTTTTTGTGGGTTTTTTGTGATAAAATTGCAAGAAATGGCCAAAATAGCAAAACAAGGAAAACAATTTTAAAAAATTGTTTTAATAATGAATTTTATGCAATTACTCTCTATGACGATGAGCCAACTACACATCACAGAAATATCTGGACATATTTTTGTTTTGTTTGTTTTTATATTGTGAACTTCAAGAGCCATGGGAATACATAGAATAGATAGATTACATTTTCTGTAAAAAAAAAAAAAAGAAGTGCTTTCAATAGTATTAATTCAACACATACATTCACAAAAATTAAACGTGCTCTCTTAGAACTGGAAGGCTGTATAAAACTCATGTAGTTAACACATACTTAACATATAATTAAGCTGATGCAGGGAAATGCAATGTTTTGTAGCCTAATTCTAATGAGACCAGATTTCCCATAAACCCCGACACTTCCCATTTTGGTCTTTTTTACGGTCAACAGGTTTTTGATGATGACCGGAGAGGTTGAAGAACCTTGCAGATTGTAAATGAGGAGTTATTTTTGTTAATGAGACAACTTTTGTTTGGAATGGCTAATTTTGCTGTAATAACTTCAACCAAGCAAACTCATACAAATATTGCAAACCTTTTTTTTTTTAATCTGCTTTAATTATGGCGACTACAAGTTCATGATATCCTGGAAGGACTGAATATTACTTGAGTACTAATTCAAGGAATATCTCAGTGATAATCATGTTGATGTTGTACCTGCATGTTTGAGACAGGACCAGTACTGCCTATGAGCTGATCGGCTGCAGTGAACCGACTCAAGTGCGCTGAAAAAAAAAAGAAATCGCTGCAGTTAGAAAACACACACAATAATAAGGTTTGCCACATACAACTGCCTGACGGAGACACACACACACACACACACACACACACACACACACACACACCTCTTACATGGACCGCTGAGGTTTGCAGGTTGAAGCACAGGATCTCCAAGCAAAGTCTGAACTGTCTGACACACAGACTGGGCGAGGGAAGTCAAGTTGTATCCTCCCTGAAAACATTCACACCATAAAACCTTTTACAAGCCAGTGATCCTCCAACATGATGGTGGGAGCATGGAGAACTTTCATTGGCTGCCAACACCATCAAAGGCATCTAAAATATACACATGTATTGTAAGTATGAATTGATTAGACACCTTTTCATCATGATGGAAATAATCCAGTGGGTTAAATGCAAAGCAGAGAAAATAACAGAACTGATGGGGGTTGGCGTTACACAAGTTGGTGTTGCTTCATATGTTATTAAGTGCACTGTATGTTGTGTGGCCTGACCTCCAAAACAGCGCACAGTTTCCCTCCTGCAAGGTTCATTAGAAGGTGAGTCAGGTGGGCAAAGACGTCGGGAGTGGCACACATTTCACCCTGAAAATACAGAAAACTCACGGAAGTAAATTTTCCTTTTTCACATCCCAATGATTTGTTATAGGAAGCTGACTGGAGACAGAGTTTTATAGCACACATAGGTCAGGGGATACGAGAGCAATGTGCTATTGCAAGTGCAAGAAGTAGAAATGTATATGAATTTCACAAAAATCTTCACAACATTTACTGCAGTTGGGAGTTTAAATTATATTTAGTACCTCTGGGTCACCGATGGCCGAGTCAAAGCCTGCGCACACCAACACCAAGTCTGGACAAAACTAGGACAAAGAATCACACACTGAAATAAATCATCACTTATCTGGTCAGTAAAGTGTGAACTTTCCAGAATGGCTCACCTCGTACGCGACTGGCAGAAGGACGTGACAGAAGACTGAAAGATAGTCACTGTTATCCATGCCCACCTGAAACATCACAACAAATACATAGTTCGGCTGTTCCAGTTTCTATTCGACATGATGGATTTACCCGTTTACAAAAACACCAAACGTTCTCAGGGGCTCACAACTGAGTAGCTCTGCTTCTCTGCAGCATCACACGTCCAGTGGACAGACCAAGAAAGCAATTTAAAATCTTATTCTAGACTTTGTTAACAGGTGATGGCCATTTCATATATAATGACAATATTATGCACTGAATAATACATTGATTAATAATGACAGGCTTTTAAATATAAAAGATCATTTTTAATTACACCACAAAGTTGTAGTTCATTTAGATTTCTTCTTTTGTTTTCTGTTATATGTTTAAGTAAGTAAGTAGAGTAGAGTCCAAGATAAAGTAGGAAACATTTTAGGTAAAATTCCCAACACAGAAACCATATGAATAACAAGTTTGCAGTATTACTGACCTTGTTCCAGGGTACATTTATATTGAACCCAGCCCCTTTCTCTTTGCCGACACTGTCGTAGTCTGACTCTCTCAGTTGAGGCCAGAATTTCTGATGCTCGTAGCGATGCCAAGAAAAGTAAAGCACGCTGAGGAAAAAAAAGAGTTATGCACAGAATTGAAGATGCCGGCAGATAACATCCACTTTCACGATTCACGACCGTTCCCTCAGCAAAGGCTCACCTTGGATCATCTTCAAAGCAATACTGCACCCCTTGACCATGATGTATATCCCAGTCGACTATCAACACTCTGAAAAAAAAAAAAAAAACATCTCACGTGAGTGTCTGGAGCTGCTTTTAGAGGGTTAACCTCCATGAAAGCTGACAGCAAAAAAACATAAAGATTAAAAGTCAGGCTACCTTTGAACTCCATGTTTTTGTTTGGCATATCGAGCTGCTATGGCCACATTGTTGAACACACAGAAACCGTTGGCAGCACTGCGCATGCTGTGGTGTCCAGGTGGTCTGTTAACAACAACAGAAGAAGTCATGATGTTATACAAAGACTGTTTCATCATTTAGCCGATACAGGGAACTAAATGTCTTACAACAAGTTGTCAAGTCTGACATGCAGGAAAACTCAAACAGTATTTGGTTTATGCTACAAAAAGTAGAACTCAAAGTTTTAAATAATAAATTAACATTTTTAGCTTTTCATATGTTTTTAGCTTAATAATTGCATGTATGCTCATTGATAAATTGCTAACATACTGAAAATGAATCATTTAAAGCATTGAAATAATTCATAAATAAAATTTCAGTGTGAATTCCTTGCAGTTTGTATCAAATAATGGTTATTGTTCAGTCTTCATCTCCCCTTTTCACAGATCTCTTACTGACTAATCATTTTGCATCAGCTGTGTCGGACTTTTTATTTCGAGGTTTATACTCTTTAGAACTTGCAAAACATTTCTGAATGTGATTTATTATTGTTTTGCTGGAGTAACTTGCCCGTTTGTTTGTGATGTGACTCCTTACTAATCGTTTTTCACTGCCGATATGTATACTGTATAAAAAAATGTTGTTTTCATGTATTGTTGCTGTAAGTCTGCAGGAGTCTGTTTCTTTACATTACATTCCTATTGACTTATCAATAAATGGACAAAATCTTCCAGCACTAAAGCAGAGAAACGGAAACAGCCGCTCAATGTAGCGTCACAGGACCCCCGTGTCTCACGGTTAACAGCCTCACCTGACGAGCGCCATGCCATTCCTCACCTTCCCTGTCATGACGCTGTCCACCAGCTGCAGCGCGGCTCCTGCAGCCAGCTTGGCGCAGCGATAGATGTTCTGGACAGTAAACGAGACAGAGGAGTGAAAGAATGACCGCGAGAGTCAGGGATACGTGTAAATGACAGCAGATGCAACTGAGAGAAAAGAAAAGAAAAAGAGTACTGCGTGTAGGACGCACTGGGTGGAAGTAGACATCACCATACTGGAGGGTGAACTCCTTCAAGTCCTCCAGAGTCATGTGAGGAGTCTTTTTCACTGCTTCCAGGTATTCCTCACTGGTGGGAGCAGCAAAGCACATGTTGCAGAGTGACTTTCGTGAAGAGAGGTGGAGGAGTTCCCTGAACCATGAAAGACTTCTACATTGACGACAGGACTGACCTGTGAGCCAGCAGAATCTCTGCGTCCGTGGCCTCGCGGACAGCAATGGAGACGCAGCGATCAGCCAGACCGTTCCTGACCAGAGCTTCATGACTCACCGTGAGACGCTCTGGGACCTCGATCTTACAAGCTGGGCTGGAGGAAAAACTTGATCTTAAACACTTTGTGGATTTGTAGTGCAATAGTGTAGTATTGTTTTATGGTTTGTTTATTTTTGTATTTAGCTGTTAATTAAAACAATGTATTACTGCTTTTGCATGAAGAACAGAAACCAGAAGTTGAGGATAATAAATATTAATTGGTAAAATGTGTTTTTTTTTGGTATCCTATTATTTATAGGAGCACAAACCATATTGCACAAACATAAAAAATTAAATAAATAAAAATCTCCCTTAATGTGTCTGTAATTATTTCAAATATACTACAAAGATACCACAACGTTATAAATACAAAATAAAGTATGATGAAAAAAAAACAGTTGGATTGTTTTATAAAAGTGCATCAACAAAAAGCAGAGTAACAATAAAGCTGGGTGAGAAAACACGTAAACAAACAGCTGTTTCCATGGAGCAACACTCCGGGTGCTCATCTTTAACTGTCCGTGCTAGTAACAACTAAGTGCAACTTCGGTTCCTACCACGACGACAGTTTATTATTTTCAGAGAACGTATTAAATAATTTCAGAATACTATTTCGACTAATTAGATGACGCAATTTAATGATTTGTGCGCTAAAATGATCAAATATTTACCCCTTTAGACTTTTGGCTGCTTCAGCTACAGATAGTACCTGGTTGTTATTATGACATGAGGTAGCACACTTTAACTTGTAACGCTGTTTGGACAATCATTTTAACGTGTTCGTATTGAGGAAGTGAAAGCAGCCTTATAACAGCCATTGCTTTCGCTAAAGTATGGCAGCCTGCGCTGTATTTATTCATGCAATCATTCAGGCTTGTTTTATTAGCCGAGTTAGCAGTGGACCCCTACATGTGTGTTTACTACTTACTCCACCCAGAGCAGCTTGTATTTGGTCATCTCTTCATCATAAATCAGCGCTGTTCCCATCGTCGTTATTTTCCCAGACCAGCTGCGCGGACTGCAACTCATGCAACCGTGCAGCGCAATAGTTCCTTCTTGTAGCAGACTGTTTCTAAAAGTGCACTGAGGAAGTTAAAAGAGAGCCGATAAGGAAGCAACTTGCATCTAACGTCGATTGACTTTTACCAAAATGTGCACAGTGTGAAAGGATTCAGAGGAGCTTTGTGTATATTCTGCAAAAGACATGCAAACAATTGAGAACACTTACTTTACTCTTCTTTGAGCATTACGGAAGCTGTCAAACCGTGTAGTGGTGCATCACCGCCACCTGCTGGGCGGGATTTGGTACTGCAGAAGATACCTGTGATCTATCTGTCTGTCTGTCTGTCTGTCTGTCTATCTATCGATCTATCTGCAGTTGAAACCAGAAGTTTACATACACTGTGCAAAAAGACACATAACACTTTTTTTCTCACTGTCTGAAGTTAAATCAGACTAAACCTCTCCTGTTTCAGGTCCGTTAGGATTACCAAAATTATTTAACTTTTGCTAAATGTCACAATAATGAGAAAGATAATATTTTAGAGAATTTTTCATTACTTTCTTCAAGGTCAAAAGTTTACATACAGTTCCTTAGTATTTAGTAGCATTGCCTTTGAACTGCATGACTTGGGTCAAACGTTTTGGGTATCCTTCCACGAGCTTCTTACAGTACTCTGCTAGAATTCTGGCCCATTCCTCCTGACAGAACTGGTGTAACTGAGTCAGGTTTGTTGGCCGCCTCGCTCGCACACGCCTTTTCAGATCTGCCCACAAATTTTCGATGGGATTCAGGTCAGGGCTTTGTGATGGCCACTCCAAGACATTGACTTTGTTGTCCTCAAGCCACTTTTTAACTATTTTGGCAGTATGCTTAGGGTCATTGTCCATTTGGAAGACCCATTTGCGCCCAAGTTTTAGCTTCCTGGCTGATGTCCTGAGATGTTGCCTTAATATTTCCAGGTAATGTTCTTTCTTCATGATGCCGTCTTTTTTTATGAAGAGCTCCAGTTCCTGCTGCAGCAAAACAGCCCCACAACATGATGCTGCCACCTCCAAGCTTCACAGTTGGGATGGTGTTTTCAGGTCTACAAGCTTCCCCCTTTTTCCTCCAAATGTAACGGTGGTCATTATGGCCAAACAGCTCCACTTTAGTTTCATCAGACCACAGGACATGTCTCCAGAAGTTAAGGTCTTTGTCTTGGTGTCTTTTTGCAAACTGTAATCTGGCTTTTTTATGTTTCTTTAGGAGTAATGGCTTCCTTCTTGCTGAGTAGCCTTTCAGCCCATGTCAGTGCAGGACTCATTTTACTGTGGATAATGACACTTTCTTACCAGCTTCAGCCATCATCTTCACAAGGTCTTTAGCTTTTGTTCTGGGGTTGATTTGCACATGTCGGACCAAAACACGTTCATCTCTGGGACACAGAGCCCGTCTCCTTCCTGAGCAGTGTGATGGCTGGACATTCCCATGTTTATACTTGCGTATAATTGTTTGCACAGATGAACGTGGCACCTTCAAGCATCTGGAAATTGCACCCAAGGATGAACCAGACTTGTGGAGCTCCACGATTCTCTCCCTGATTTCTTGGCTGATTTCTTTTGACTTTCCCATGATTTCAAACAAGGAAGCAGAGTGTTTGAGGTGTGGCCTTAAAATACATCCCCAGGTGTGCCTTCAATTAACTCACATGTTGTCAGTTAACCTATCAGGAGCTTCAAAAGCCATGACATCATCATCTGGGCTTGCCCACGTTGTTTAAAGACATAGTACTTTTGGTGTATGTAAACTTTTGACCTCAAAGAAAGTAATATAAAATTCTCTAAAATATTCTCTTTCTCATTATTGTGACATTTAGCAAAAGTTAAATAATGTTGGTAATCCTAACGGACCTGAAACAGGAGAGGTTTAGTCTGATTTAACTTCAGACAGTGAGAAAAAAAGTGTTATGTGTCTTTTTGCACACTGTATGTAAACTTCTGGTTTCAACTGTATCTATCTGTCTGTCTGTCTGTCTATCTATCTATCTATCTATCTATAGTACTAGAGTACTTGTCCATGCACCTCCCATATGCATCATTGGGGGGGGGGAGTGTGTGTGTGTGTGTTGGGGGGGACACTTAAAAAACATTTTTAAGATATGACTGATTTTTATTTGAATATATAATCAACAATAAAAACAGTTTAACGCAAGTCAACAAACAACACAGGGTATATTAAGAGTACAAAATATAGAACGAGCTCATGTTACATGAGAAGATTCGTTCTCCCAGAATCTTTCCTGTGGGAAATGTGGCAACTGAAACAACGGTATGTACTGATGAAGACATTTACTTTGAAAATATTGACATTTGACATAGTTTCTTCCAGAGTCCAAGTTAAGGTCACTTTGGTATTCAGTCTGTTGTCATTTGTCCTCAATAATCCTAAAATACTCCTGGAAAAATATCACATACAACAATCACATATATGCCCTCCTGTAAACAAACAAAATAATTAAATGTCCTACTCCATCAAGGTAGAATCAGATTTGATTTAGTTACTATTTTAGGTCTGATCATGGTTCTTCAGCCACCTTCTCCTCCTCTCCATCCTCTGTCCTGTCTGCTGTTTCCTCCTGTGTCCTTGTGGGAAAAGTTGAGCTCCTTTCCTCTTTCTCTTCCTCTTCTTCCTCCTTGTTTCCCTGCCTTCCCTCTGCTCCTCTTCTGCTCCTCCTGCACAACATGAGGAGAGCTCCCCTGCATCTCTTCCTGAATGACGGGTCGCAGGCAGCGTAGAGGAGCGGGTTCAGGCAGGAGTTCAGGTAGGCCAAGCAGGTGACGTACGGGTGAGCCGCCAGCAAAGTCTGATCTAAAGTGCAGGAGTATGGGACAAATCCAAACTCCAGCAGCATGGACACCGTTTTATTGACATGCAGAGGCAGCCAGCACAAGAAGAAGGCCATCACTAAAGTGACAATGACCCTGAGGAGTCTGCGCTGGCGCTTGCGGTCAGGACGAGGGCCCTGTCCAAAATGTCTGCTAAGGAGCTGGGCTAGTGAGCAGTAGCAGATCAGTAAGATGACGAGAGGAAGCAGGAAGCCAATTAGAGTTGATTTTAGACTCAAGGCAGCAGCCCACCACATCTCTGCCCGCTCTCTCTCTGCCTCCTCTGGCTCTGCTCCAATCAGCATGGAGTAATCCATCTGGCAGGAAAGGAATACAGATGTGGAGTCAGCAGGTTCCAGCTGCCAATCATCCTCAGATCCGGGGTCAAGCTCCACCTCCCGGACAGAGCGCAGCAGCAAACCAGGAAGTGCCAGGACTCCCGCCAGCACCCACACCCCTCCGAGTATCCACGGAGCCCTGCTGGGGCAGCTCCGTCGGGCGTGGTGGCTGGAGTGCCGCCGTCCTGTCAGAACCCAGTAGCGCTCCACGCTCAGCATGCTGAGGCTGAACACGCTGGCATACATGTTGAGAGCAGTGAGGAAGCTGCTGATTTGACAGAGAGGTTTCCCAAAGGGCCAGTGGTAGCCCATCGCTGTGTAGACCGCCCAAAGGGGGAGAGTCACAAGGAAGCAGAGGTCAGCCAAGGCTAAACTGGCGATTAGAGAGTCTGTCAGCGAGCGAGGAGGGCGAGGGATGGAGGGAGGACGAGAGGAGGAGGAAGAAGAGGAGGCTCTGTGGCTTCGTCCTGAGGAATATCCACAGGCAGTTTTGTCCTTCTGAGGAAAAGACACACGGTGAACTCTGCCAGCGCCGCTAATGCTCTGCTGACTGTTTCTGTGAAGGTTAGCGCAACAGAACTGTCCAGTCTGCTCTTTGCCCTTCGTGCTCCTCCCGTCGGCTCGGTCCAGGTAGGCCCAGAGCACCAGGATGTTGCCGAGGCAACCGACCAGGAAGGCCAGCAGGTAGATGGACGGGATGATGGAGAAGGAGGGAGACCAGTCGCTGTAGTCGCAGTAGAAGAGGGGAGGGGGTGAAGGAATGGGGGAGGTGAGGAAGTCTGCTTCTGACATCTGTCCGTCTCCTTGGTTACTATATAAAATAGTTTGCCATTAAAGGTCAGTGGAGGTTCTGATACTTTCTGGCAAGTTGCAGTTTGACCAAAACAATGTCTCAAAGCAGAAAGACCAAACTCCACCAATGATACTGTTGCAGGAGTGGATTAGTCCCTCGGGGCTGAAAATTAAATAAAACACAATTAGATTTTAAAACAGCCTCATACCCTGTGAACACGCTACATGCACATCTTGTCACAACAAGTCACAGTTTAACTGTAACATTTTAGTTCAGGAATTCAGTTCAGGAAGTTTGAACAAAACTTCCCAAGTATCATCCTTGAATGATACTAAACCAAAATAATGGTTTACTTATTGTCAGTTTCTGTGTTTTTGTCCATATTCACACTGTATATATTTACATTGAAAAAAACATTCTGCTCTAAATCAGACTATCTGAATTTAATTTTAAAAATCTATTGCAACCAACTAAACACTTGTACCCTCGTCCTCTCCTTCCACGTGTTTGAGAGAATCTATGGTGGCTGTGAAACTTGTGAAAAATGCACAAGGCCAATTTTTGGTTTGACCCTTCTATTAATAGGAAGGGCTTATTCTAATGTACCAAAAACACAACGATTGTTCGTTTAAGGTAATTATACACAAATGAAAAGATAATTCTGAATATTATATTCCACTTCTTCCAATTAATCCTCTGAAATCAAACACACCAACGCTGATGCAGTGCTCGGACCGTCTATTTGTCCTCTATAAAGGAGACTATGTAGTGAACAAGTTATCAGTCCGAACTGATCTTTTCCACTGTTTGGTCCACTATATTTAAAATACTCACAAGACAACCAGAGTCAAGAGTGTGAACAGACATATTTGAAAAAAATGCAGAAATACACAACAAATTCTCAGACTGAACATTGTACAGCAATTAACTTCTTTTGATAAATGTTTCCGTTTCTCTGTGATCATTTCCAAGCCAAGAACAATTTATAATGTAAGAATCATGATAATGATATATGAAATGATGATATATATACATATCGTAAACACTTAATGTCTATGCTTTTTATTTTAACAAAGTTACCCGTGCTCAATTTAACACATTATAATACTGTAAATTTGGATTCAAGTCGTTCTGCAAGTAAATGTTACATCCTGACTATGCTAAATACAGAAAGGTCTGGTCTTGAGAGGATTTCTGATGAAGCTTTCAGCAGCCACTTACCTCCGGCTATTTCATCAGCTTGGCTGAAATCCACTCGCAGATGCTGTTAATCATGTGATGGTTGTTCTGTCCTTTCTCAATTCACTTTCTCTCTAGGATTTCTCTTCTGTTTCTCTCTTAATCTTTGCATCTGTAATGTGCCGGCTGAAGAAGGTGAGTTTGCCTCTTAAGCCTTAATATACATCAGGGATCCCTACACACACACACACACACACACACACACACTAGTAAATACACACACCCAGAACCCTCCTCTCCCGTCCACAAACCAGACCACCCCAGCAGAGAGTTACAAGATCCTCAAATATCACCCCCTCCAGCACAAACACACACACCTCCCGAGAGACACAATAACCCCCCCCCCCCCCCCCTCCCTATCCCACCCCCACCCTCCACCCCACTCCCCAAACACACACACAAACCCGAGACACACAAACAGACATGCAAACATCCCCATAGGCTGCCTATTCTCTCTGAGCACAGACACGGGCGCATCCAAACACCTACAGTCCACGGATAGGTGCAAACACAAGTGTTCTCAGTGTCTCACATATTCAAACATGCAGTGTTTACAGTATTCAAATGTAACAACCCACACGGAGGACAAATAACATTCATTGAGTATCAGCGTAGTGAGCCGTCATGAATACACTGAAAGGCCTTCAATCGATTGATCACTACATTCCTGCTGGAAACTAGAACACTCCCAAGTTTTCAGATAAAAGTAGAACCTGTAACCTGCAGCCACAAAGAAGCTGATACTTCTCAGCAAAAGAAACGTATTCAAATTATTTTCAATTATGTGTTGCATCATTAAATTACATTAGCTGGAAATAAGCAATACAATCACTGCAATCTAAGTAAGAAAGTAGGGAATTAACTTATTTTTCTTTAATCTGGTTATCAAACTGAGAGTGGGTTTTGCTGTACTCCTTCGAAAACATTGAAAATAATTAATTTACCCCCAAAATGAAGTCTGCCTCGGAGTGAAAATGACCATGGAAAAAAAACCTTGGTGTCATGGATTATAGTGAGAGCCCGGGTAGTGGACGTAATCAGTGCATTATCTCAAGTACAATTCTGAGGTGCTTTACTTCAGTATTTTGTACAAATTTATACTTTTCATACATTTATACCACAATATTTCAGAGGGAAATATTGTCTAACCCCGTTTCCGAAAAAGTAGTGACACTGTGTAAAATGTAAATAATAATAAAAGGCAATGATTTGCAAATCTCATAAACCCATATTTAATTTCAAACAGACCAAAGAAAACATATTAAGTGTTGAGACTGAGACATCTCATCGTTTTATTTAAAATATATTCTCTTTTTGAATTTGATTACAGCTACACGTCTCAAAAAAGTTGTGACTGGGGCATGTTTACTACTCTTTTGCATCACTTCTTATTTTTACAACACTTGTAAATGTTTAGAAACTGAGGAGACCAGTTTCTGTAGTTTTTCTATTTAGACGTTGTCCCGTTCTTGCCTTATATACAATTTCAGCACACTCATTTGTTCGGGGTCTCCTCTGTCGTAGTTTTCGTTTCATGATGCACCAAGTTTTTTAAATTGGAGACATGTCTGGACTGCAGGAAGCCAGTTTAGCACCCGGAGTCTTCTGCTGCATGCTGTTGAAATATGTGCAGAACGCAGTTTACAGATTTGTGTCTGTTTTTAATGCAGTGCTGCCTGAGGGCCCGAAGATCACGACCAGCAAATATTGGTTTTCAGCCTTGTCCCTTGTATACCGAGATTTCTCCAGATTCTCTGAATCTTTCAATAATATAATGTACTGTAGATGATAAAGTCCCCAATTTCTTTGCAATTTTACGTTGACGAACATAATCCTTAAATTTCTGTGCTATTTTTCCATGCAGTCTTTTCACAGAGTGATGAACCTCTCCACATCTTAAAAGCTGAGAGATTCTGCCTCTCTGAAATGCTCTTTTTATACCCAATAATGTTACTGATCTGTTGCCATTTAACCTAATTAGTTGTGAGATGTTCCACCAGGTGTTTTTTTTAATCTTTACACAACTTTTCCAGTCTTTTGTTTCCCCTGTCCCAACTTTTTTGAGATGTGTTGCTTGCGTCAGATTCAAAATATAAGCACATATTTTTCATAAAACTCTTCACCCAAAGAAAAGAAAATTTCTCAGTTTCAACACTTGATATGGTGTCTTTGGTCTATTTGTAATTAAATATGGGTTTATGGGATTTGCAATTCATTGCATTTTGTTTTTAGTTACATTTTACACAGCGTCCCAACTTTTTCAGAAACAGGGTTACTTGTTACTCCACTACAATTATCTGATAACTGTATTTACTGGTTACTTTTACAGATAAAGATTGTATAACCCTATAATGAGCATATTACAAATCAGTTAACATCCATCCTGTAAATTAAACCACCCTGCAGTATGAAAATGAGTAGAATTAGCTCTACTGCAGACAGCTACATAATGTGCTTTTTACATGTTATATATGAGTACTTTACAGCAAAGAACTCTTGTGGTATTCCTGCTTTGACTTCAGTAAAATGTCAGATTACATGTATCACTGTCTGGAAGCATTTTGCTATTAGTCCTATTGGACCGCATCATTTCAGGCCTGAGGGCTTCTTTCTTTTACTTGCAAATTGTCTTCCTTGCAGAACATTTTGCAAGTACAGGCATGTAAACCAATATGGCCACTTGGAGAATGAAGTATGAGTTATTTTTTGGATAAGTGGATACGGAGTGGAATATAAATCAACTTATTTTCCCACTGAGCAGTAACTGCCTGTAACTTGCTATTACAGTAAATGCTTTTGCAATGGTCTACTTAATTGTTATGCAATTTTTTTTTTTTTTTTTTTTTGGGGGGGGGGGGGGTTCAGTGGTATCTGGACACTATGGCCAAAAAGTTAAATTCAGTTTCTGTATCAGCTGTTTTTCATTTGCAGATCCCGCTGGCTTCTGGTTTATAGTGCCATTAAAGTTTAGTTCACAGCTGCAGCTTCTTCCAGGGCTCCACCGTGACAAAATATCTCTGCTTTAAAAAGCCTCTTTGTGTGTCTCCTCATGAAACAGTCCTTTAATCTCTGAGCAAACACTAAACTTTTACAGTAGGACATAAAATGATGAATATTTTTGATGGTGATAGTGGATTGATGAGAAGAAACAAGAGACAAAAGAGAGATGCATTAAAGCAGCTGTTTGGTGTCCTCACCTCGAAACTACCAGTGAAACAATATTTTGTTACCACACTGGGCAAAACATTATTATTGTTATCATATAGAATTTAATTTCAGTTATGATTTCTCTGAAAAGTGGATATTAACATGCCTCCTGAATTCACCTTCAGAGACGATAGTAAAAGGAGTTTTAGACACATTTTGGCTTTTCTTTTAAGTATTAAGGGTGTCTTAACTGCTGTTAGCCTTATATGTAAACTGAACCATTGGCTGGACGGATTGATGGATGAATGGGTACTGTAGGTCAGCATGGAGTTACAGTGTAAATAGAGAAGACGTTCGGATAGTAAACAGGAAGTGTTTGTTTCCACAGAGGTCATGCTGCCATCAGCCTGTTGTTATGGGAACAGATGTTTTTAAAAAACATTCCTCAGTCTTTTCTCTCTCTAGAAACACACACACACACACACACACACACACACACACACACACACACACACACACACACACACACACACACACACACACACACACACACACACACACAACTTTACTGACTCAGAAGGAAATAAAGGCAGAGTAAATACAGTCATTTCCTTGAGAAGAAAACTGCAGGCTGAGTGTCACAGTGGGAAACAACAGGGGCAGGAGGGCACTGCTGCTGAATAATACAGGTCAGAGCAGATGAACGAGTCATTTAAGGCGCACAATTAATCAAACATCTGGTTGCCATTTTTAGCAAAGAGGACAAAATAAAGTAACTTTTCTGAAATATGCAGACATCACATCACATTTTAACATTTAATGTGTCCAAATAATAAGTACTCTTCCAGATTTCTTTCATACTGAGCACTGTTTCTTCGGATTTCATTAAAACTCACTACCAGAAGGGTTTTGCTTTTGTGGACGTATTTGGCTTTTTTTTTATTATTATTTTTAGGCCAGGCAGGCTCTTAAATTTTACAAGACTGTAATACTCTTTGGGTTTCAACAAAGTTTTGATGCACAGCCTGAGCTTCCACTGCCCGACTCACAGGTCACGGACTTCGTCGCTTCAGAAAGGTTACTCTTATGAATTTCTTTTTTCTCAAAAAAGTTTGAATTAAACGAAGTGACAGTAAACCAAAAAGACAAAACAGTGGAAGCTCTATTTTTTACCCCACAAACCCTACAGGGGGCCTTGGATTGTTTCGAAGACTTGTATCTTACATTTTGAACTAAGATCATTTTCCTCATATGCAATGAGCCCTTCACAAGATGCAATGAGACACTGAATCAATTTACAGTTGAATAAAAATGTAAAAATGCAAAGTTTTCTTGCTCATGCTGTTGAAGTAGCTTTCTGTTTGCATTCCTGTAATCACATAATGTCACAGTTAGATTGGTTTTTTTAGGGTTTACTCAGGAAGATTTATGATGGGTTCTGCTTTCAAATGATGTTTAGCTGTTCAACTCTGGATTCACATCCAGCTGCTGCATGTTTCCAGTTAGTTCATGGAGTTGGTAATGTCTCATAATTATTGGTCTGGGAACTTCACTGTTCCTGTGAGTGAAACTGGGCCTGGTTAATGGCTTTTCAAACATGGCAATGGTTTGTCTACTTGGGAAGGAAAGAAGATAAGGATTTGCATAATATGCCTAAAATGGTATGAGACACACAGATGTTGTCTCTTCACTTAATTTCTATGTGTCAACATTGTTAATGATATTGACTGATATGTTTGTTGTTTTTCACTATACTATGAAATATGTGGCTGGATGTGACAATACAATTACAATGTTGTAATCATTAGGTGAATGCAAATATTATTCTGCCATCCCCCTCCCCATCCCCCTGTACGTTCAACCAGCATCTGTGATCTTAAACCAACAATTACACAAAATGTCGATTTGGATAAGTGCTTCATACAAAAATTAGGCAACATATTGCTTCATTTTACTAAATAATCACTCTTTAACATAGGATTATTCATAATTTCCTTGCTCTTTCCTTGCCAAGCACATCCACAACGAGCAAAAGAACGTTTTATGTTGTACTTCCTGCATTTCCCCAGCCTCCTTTGCCATGTCAGTGCCCACACTGTTCCGTGAAGCAGTAAAACTACACTGCTGTCGAAAGTCCAACATGTACTTCAGCTGTGCTCCATCGTAAAATGTAATTTACTGGGGTTTATTTCCTGCACATACAGTATTTAAATCTTGGATTATATCACCCGGTTACATATAAAAACTTAATAATACAACTGCCACATCAGAAATTGCACAGTGGTGATGTGGAGCGAAATGGGATTTTGCAGGAGTTTAAGTGGAGATTTTTTAAATAAACTGTAATCTCCACATCCCTGTATTACGTCTGAGTAAGAGATGGTGCTAGATGCTTTAAAATAAATTTTACTTTTGATTTTTATGTTCACAAGAAAAGATGACTTTTTTTCCCAACTGAACTACATGAAGAATTTATGAAGACCTCAACATTTAAATGACAACTTTAAATAGTTTTTATTCTCTGTGTGAAGGGAGTACATTGATCATTGACCAGTAAATATGTTAATATGAAGTATTTGTAGGCTATAGTAAGGTAGTTAAATTTGTATGAAAAAAGAAGGAAACTCAATGTCATCTCGTTGGAACCCACATCCTATTGTCATAGTGATGACCGACGTGTTCAGCTGCTTCTATAAAAGCAGTTCGCAAAGTTCTGATGTCATTCGGCACCTGAGTCTTACTGACAGAAGCTGAATTATTGACAAGCGCAACTCTTTAACTGTCAAAGTTTTAAAAAAAAAATTAAAAGTAAAAAAAAAAAATTCAGTTTTGCCTTGAAACCCGAAAGTGAGAAAGCAGCTATTCAAGTTAATCAAGCATGGCCTCCATCTTCCGCCGTGAGAAACACCTGCTGACCGTCGGCATCCTCCGTTTGCTGGATGACTGCTATGGTAAAACCCCACAGAGCAAGCCTAGCTAAGGCCAGCAAGCCAAATTAAAATATTTTTTTACTGAACATCTATATCGAATAAGTCACAATGTAAAACAGTAAGTCAAATAAAATAATAAATAATATTTAAAATCATAAATATGAGTCATTTTATTTGGTTTGTTGAAAAATATTTCACAAAAACATCATTACATTTTTACACCCACTTTAAAACTTATTATTTCAGAGTAAAATGATCAGAAACGATGGATTCTACTAAAATTGAACCTGCCAGTTGAATTTTTTTTTTATAAATATTGATGTTTTATTTGTGAAAAACAGTTTTTTCAACTTGGGTAAAGTTGTCGAGTTTAACATTGAAAGTATACGACAAAGATGGCGACTGGGCCATTTTTTGTAAAATCCTAAAAAAAATTGGGGTGCTGCATGCACCATGGAAACGACGTTAGATATGGGACAAGTCGGAGGCCGACGTCTGGCGTCAGCGTGGTCGACCTCGGCGCATATGAGTGGCTAAGGGAACATGTTTTCATAATTAACGCTAGATTGAAATGTATCCGGTGGTGTTAGAGCACCAAGTCCAGGCTCTGACATTTAAAGTGTCTGGATTTATTAGAGGCGTTGCAGTCACAGTTAACGGTAAAGTTATAGGAATAAAAGTTCAGTCAGTGGTGGAAGAAGTAGGCTATTCAGGTCCTTAAGGCTACTTAAGAAAAAATGCCAATACCACAAAGTAAAAATACTCTATTACTAGTAAAAGTCCTGCATTCAAAACCTTACTTAAATAAAGTTACGTGACTAATGTCAGCACAATGTAGCACACTTAAAGTATGAAAAGTATCCTAAAACTACACACTATGCAGTAAATGCTCGCTGTCAGTGTTTTACTTTACTTTATATCTGATGTTTCTGGATTAAAATTGCTGCTTTTTTGTGCATTTTACTTCTGCAGTTATTTAAGGTAGTGCTAATTTAAATTACTTCCTCTATTGTTGGTTAGTTTAAACTACAGTAATCCATTATAGTCTATAAGATTATTGCAGTGCAAAAAAAACAACGAGTATAGACAACAGTCCCGTTTTCAGCTTTGTGACATCACACAGCTGACCCATGAGGATTTTATATAACCTATTTCAGCTCAAAAATGGGGAGAATTTTCTCACCTAATCCAGGAACATTTAATCCTCCCAAAATGTCAATTCAAAATCTCAAAATTTGGAGATACATGGTTTTCATTGGACTAGAAGCAGATGAAAAGTTGTTTTCCAAAAAGTAACATGCAGCTGAACCTGCAAGTAAAACCTGAAGTGGAGTAAAAAGCACAATGTTTACCTCTGAGATGTAGCTATAGTCAAGTACAAGTAACCTATCACAAATTTCAAGTCAGATACAGTAGTTGAGTAAATGTACTCAGCTACATCCCACTGAGTTAAGTGTCCCACTTTTAATCCTCTGCACACTATCAGGGGATTAATGGGCTTGGACCTCCGTCAATTATGATGTAAAATAAGGCGATGTAAAAAAAAAAATGAGGTCCAGATGTTTTCACAGTTGGTGCATGGTTTAATTACCGTTACATATTATGTGGCTACCGTATGCAGAGTGTTGTTACTGTGGCCAGGTGACACAGCTCTGTGCATCTGTCTAGTGTTTAATTAGAAAAGTTATATATATTTTTTTTTTTAGTGGCTCAAGACTTGTGGTAGTGTGAATTTTCTCACCAAGTCTCTTTTTGAATTCATAAATTAAAGAATTTTATAAACTGATATGGGGTGCAACCATTACTTAAAGACTGTTGCTGTACTAAAATAATTATAAAAGCAGGCATACAGTGAGTGTTAAATATGAATAGCATGTGACTATTATTGGTGGACTTTTTAATTTTGGTCCCTCAGTAAAGTTGATAATAAACGTTACCATTTGTCTTCATTTATCACACACACTGACAAACACCGCCGTCTGCTGGGAACATGGAGCGTTGATCTTGATTCTTTTTAAATCTCTCCCCAGCACATCAGTCCTTTCAGTTCATTTTTGCTTTAAAGTACTTACATTTCAAATATTTATTCATGTGACTATTATTGCTGGACTTTTTAATTTTGGTCCCTCAGTAAAGTTTACAATAAATTTCAAATATTTATTCATGAAATATTTCTAGACCATGACATCAGCGTCACGGTGAAAGAAGAATTTTCTTCTTTTTTTTGTAATCAATTTTTTATTGTCACGTTAACAACGGTGTAAAAATTAGACAGATTTCATGTCACGTTTTACTGATTTTATTCATGTAGTAGTGAGAAATCTTCACATTGTTCCTCACAGTCATGTGACTCGTGTTCCTTGTTTGTTCTTTCCAGACGGACAAGTCCTCATGTCTTGTCCTGTGTCGCTTCACCAAAGAGTCTACGCAGTGTGCACCGACTCCCAGGAAGAGGAACGCTCCTGAGGAAGAGACATGCAGCAGAACGTCTCCACCTCCAAAAGGCCTCAGAGTGTGACGGGATGCTCTGACGGTTCTCATGAACACATT